>NW_026111123.1:0-34859 GCF_024679095.1 Eriocheir sinensis | reverse complement strand
CTGGTAATGATTATATCCCTCAATTTATCGCCATCCCCGCACTCGTACACCTGAACTCTTTCCGGTATAGTCGTTCGATCCTCCAGTGTGAATACTGAAACGAAGTAGTCGTTCAACAATGTGCTCATATTTTCGTAATTTTCTACTAGCTCCCCTGTGTTTGTTTTCAGCGGTCCAATTTTCTCCCGTGTTTTTGTTCTATACATCTGAAAGAAGCCCTTAGGATTACTTTTCGCCTCATTTGCTACTTTGATCTCATATTTCCTTTTTGCTATCCTGGTGTTTTTCTTAACTAATCTAGATAGTTAATCTATCGGGAGGAGAGGTGTCCTGATACCCTCCTCTTGAAAGAGTTCAAGTCGCAGGCAAGAGGAAATACAGATGAAGGAAAATTGTTCCAGAGTTTACTAGCGAGAGAGATGAAAGAGTGAAGATGCTCGTTAAATCTTGCGTAAAGGATTTGGACAGTAAAGGGATGAGCTTGAGTAGAAAGTCGTGTGTGGCGGGGCGGCGGGAGGGGGGGAGGCATGGAGTTAGCAAGTTCGGAAGAGCAGTCAGCATGAAAATATCGATAGAAGATAGAAAGAGAGGCAGCATGGCGGCGAAATTTAAGAGGTAGAAGACTATTAGTATGAGGAGGAGAGCTGATGAGACGAAGACCCCCCCACACATGAGATGCATACTCCATATGAGGGCGGACAAGGCCCTGTAAATGGATAGCAACTGTGCGGGGGAGAAGAACTGGCAGAGACGGTACAGAACGCCCAGCCTCGAGGAAGCTGAAGAGATATGAAGTTTCCAGTTGAGATTTTGAGTTAAAGATAGACCGAGGATGTTCCGTGTTGAAGAAGGTGATAGCTGAGTGTTGTCAAAGATTAGGGGATAGTTGTTTGGAAGATTGTGTCGAGTGGATAGGTGGAGAAACTGTGTTTTTGAGGCATTGAAGGACACCAAGTTCTTCTTGCCCCAATCGGAAATAATAGTAAGGTCTGAGGCTAAGCGTTCTGTAGCCTCCAGCCTGGAATAGTTTAGTTCCTGTTGGGTGGGTCTTCTATTAAAAGAAGTTGAATAATGCAGAGTAGAGTCATCGGCGTAAGAATGGATAGGACAGTTTGTTTTGGAAAGAAGATCATCAATGAACAACAGAAAGAGAGTGGGAGATAGGACAGAACCCTGCGGAACACCACTATTAATAGGTTTAGGGGAAGAACAGTGATCGTCTACCACAGCAGAAATAGAACGGTCAGAGAGGAAACTGGAGATAAAGATACAGATATAAGGATAGAAACCGTAGGAGGGTAGTTTGGAAAGCAAAGATTTGTGCCAGACCCTATCAAAGGCTTTTGGTATGTCCAGCGCAATAGCAAAGGTTTCACCGAAACGGCAAAGAGAGGATGACCAAGAATCAGTTAGGAAGGCAAGGAGATCGCCAGTAGAACGCCCCTTGGGGAACCCATACTGGCGATCAGATAGAAGGTCAGAAATGGAAAGATGCTCTTGAATCTTCCGGTTAAGGATAGATTCAAAAGCTTTAGATAGACAAGAAAGCAAAGCTATAGGACGGTAGTTTGAGGGATTGGAACGGTCACCCTTCTTAGGCACAGGCTGTGTGAAGGCATACTTCCAGCAGGAAGGAAAGGTAGATGTTGACAGGCAGAGGCGAAAGAGTTTGACCAGGCAGGGTGACAGCACGGAGGCACAGTTTTAAGGACAATAGGAGGCACTCCATCAGGTCCATAAGCCTTCTGAGGATTGAGGCCATAGAGGGCATAGGAAACATCACTCTTAAGAATCTTAATAACAGGCATAAAGGAGTCAGAGGGTGGATGAGTATGAGGTATTAATATGCCCAGAATCGTCCAAAGTGGAGTTTTTAGAGAAAGTTTGAGAGAAGAGTTCAGCCTTAGAGATAGATGAGACAGCGGTGTTCCCGTCAGGACTAAGGAGAGGAGGGAAAGATGAAGAAGTGAAGTTGGAGATGTTTTTGGCTAGATGCCAGAAGTGACGGGAAGAATTAGAAAAAGCAATGCTTATGAGAACGTTCAAGTAAGGGGAAGATATGCAAATTGTAATGGGTGAGTCTGTGGTAAAAAAAAAAAAATCTTATTACAACACTTAAGAATATAAAATTAGGAATGAATGAACTGTGGAAAATGCGATAATTCCAAAATACAAATTAGGGAAAGAATAGTTAGCAAAAGGAGCTACTGGCAAGAAAATGATGCTGGGAAAGGTTGTAGCTGTGGTGATGGAAATAAACAGCCTATTTCAGTGTCCGAGTTAGGTAAAAAATATAGTAATTCATCACCCCTATCACAACCACTGCCACATTCTTCAGTAAACACCCCTCGGGTATCCTCACCGTTTTCCTTTCAGCATCCTCATCACTGCTGCAATATTCACCCAACTTCTATTCAAAACGAACATCATCACCTTCATAGCACACTATCACCACCATCTTAACTCACCACACTCATCCCTAGAGGCACTTTACGCACACTGACTCCACCAACATCACCATCACCATTCACCATCAAAACTCATTATCCTCCTCCTCCTCCTCCGTCACCGTTACCAAGCCTAACACAAAGCTAGACAGATGGAAAAGAGAAAAATTGATGGTGGCCGTCAACTCGGTCGAGAGACGGATTAAAAGATCAAATAAAATAAAACAATAAAAACTCCCCGCCGACGCAGTGGTCCGATATAAACACAATTAGAATGAAAAAAAGTATAATGCTCGTGTTTAATACAAGCGTTGTAAACAAAAAAAGGTGTTTAGTCTCTTCATTCCCTCCCTCTCCCTCCTCTTCCTCCTGCGCCTCGTTACGTCAGGCAGGTGTGTGTGCTGAGGGGAAGGCGGCAATCTTTCTTTACTCTTACTGTCTCCTCTTGGTATCCTCTTCCTTACTTCATCTTCCTCTTATTTCCTTTTCCTCTTACTTTTCTTTCTTTTCTTTTCCTTTCACTCCTACTTTCCTTTTCCCTTTAATGTCCGTTCCCTTTTACATTATTTTCCTCATACTTTCTTTTCCACTAATTTTCCATTTTCACTTCCTTCCCTCCCTACTTACTTTCTTTCTCCTGTTCGTCCTTTTCCTCTTGTTTTCTTTTTCCTCTTATGTTCCTATCCCTCTTATTACATTCATCATCTTTTTCCATTATTTTTCTTTACTGTTTGTTCACCTTTACGTTATTTTTTCCCTATCTCTCTTCCATCTGTCATCTTTCCCTCTTCCTTCTTCGTCCGCATCCTCCCCGCGCCTCGCCGCCTCTCATCCTCCACACCTCTGTAATGGCCTGAGCACGAGGCGACCCAAGGCATCCTCGGCTCCTCTTTTATCTCCACTACTTCATCTTTCCTTTTAACTTTTTCTCTTCTCTATTTTCTCTCTTTCCTTTCATCTACCGGTTTCCGTAATAACTGAAGACAACCAGCTTTATTATCTTCTTTTATGAATTCTTTCTTTTCGTTTTAGGCCACACCTTCTACAATTCCTTTCCTCTTATCCTTTCTCATTTAATACATTTTCTACAAGGTCTCCATAGGTTTTTATTTGTATCCGTAGTAACGAAAGACAGCCAGTTTTTCTCCCCCGCGCAGTTGCTATCCATATACAGGGGCCTTGTCCGCCCTCGTATGGAGTATGCATCTCACGTGTGGGGGGGCTCCACTCACACAGCTCTTCTGGACAGAGTGGAGGCTAAGGCTCTTCGTCTCATCAGCTCTCCTCCTCCTACTGATAGTCTTCTACCTCTTAAATTCCGCCGCGATGTTGCCTCTCTTTCTATCTTCTATCGATATTTCCACGCTGACTGCTCTTCTGAACTTGCTAACTGCATGGCTCCCCCCCTCCCGCGGCCCCGCTGCACACGACTTTCTACTCATGCTCATCCCTACACTGTCCAAACCCCTTATCCAAGAGTTAACCAGCATCTTTACTCTTTCATCCCTCACGCTGGTAAACTCTGGAACAATCTTCCTTCATCTGTATTTCCTCCTGCCTACGACTTGAACTCTTTCAAGAGGAGGGTATCAGGACACCTCTCCTCCCGAGTTTGACCTTGCTTTTGGCCGCCTCTTCTGATTCTTTTATGGGAGCAGCGATTAGCGGGCTTTTTTGTGTGCCCTTGAGCTGCCTCCTTTGTTGTAAAAAAAAAAAAAAATGTTATTTATCTTCTTCCAGTCGAAAGGTATTTTTTATCTTTTTCTCATCCCTTCTCTTTCACTTTTTTTTGTATAATCTATATTCAGATTTCTTTTTCTTTTTACTCGCTTTTTCAGTCACCAAAAAGTCACTACTTTTCTTCTATGGTTTTATATTTAGATCCGTTAATTTTCCAGTCTTCAGCCTACCATTCTATCGCTTTTCCAGACCCCTAATTATTTCCTTTCCCATTAGTTTTTATTACGTTTCTTCTCCATGTACGACAATGAATACATACAGTAAGTTAACTTCTCTCTTCACCAAAACCCTCATTTGATTTCCTCTCTGACTGTGTAGGTAAATATTTGTTCTCATATTTTCTCCACAAGGATTTCTTACCAAGAATACTAACTTCAAAATATGAACGTAACTTACTGAGACTTTTAGCTCAGAACTAAAAATACATTAATCGATAAATACACAAAGAAACACATAAAACATCAAATGGACACACACGATATATATAAATAAGTATACATGAAACTGATAACAAGACGTACATGAAATAGATTAAAAACAAAACGCTGTAAATAGACAAAGATATGCATATTATATAATTAGATGAAAAACATACCTGCTTCAGAAAATAACGTTTAATAGAAGATGTACATAAAATAACATGCAAGAGTCAGACACACACAACTTATAAAGACAAAACACAACACTAAAGACAAATAAACACACAGCGGGTAGATACTTGGCTCAACACACAAGTAAAGCAACAGGTAAACAGGTTAACTATCAGGAGAGGAAGAGGAAAACCCAGCAGAAGGCGACCAAGGAGGAAGAGAAGGGAAAGGAGGGGGTGAAGAGAGGGGAAAGGGAGGGGGTAAAAGGGAAAGGGTGGGGACCATTTTTTATAATACTTGGAAGAAGATAAAGTAATGTAAGGGAGGGAGGAAAGGAGAGAGGAAGGACAGAAAGGAAAGAGGGAGGGAGGGAAGGATGAGGGACGCAAGCATGTGAAGGAAAAGGGAGAGAAGGTTAAGATGAGAAGAGGAAGGAGAAAAGATAATTGGGAGAAAAGGAAAGAGGAATGAAGAAGAGGGAAAGGAAAGGACATGAGAGAAGACGACGCTAAAAGAATAAACATAATATGAGGACCAAGTGAGAGCAGAAAGGACTGGGTACAGAATGAAAGGGAGGAGAATAAAAGATGGCAAAGGAAAGCAGACCTAGAAGGGGAGAGAAGACTAAAGGAGACGAAGAAAGACTGAAAATAAGAGAAAGACAGGAAGAAAGCGGACTGAAAGAAATATGGAATTGGAAGAGAAGGCGATAAAGGACGAATGGAGGAGAGACAATGAAGAGGGAGAGATGAAAGAAATGACTGAGGAGTGTGAGGAAAGAAGAGGGGAAGAGAGGGAAGAAAGGGGAAGAGTTGGAGGAGGGAAAGAAGTGGAAAGAAAAGTCAGGTGGAAGGAGTAAAAAAAAAAATGAATTAATGTATGAAGAAGGAAAAGTAAGAAAAGGTGGGAATGAATAGCAGAAAGTAAGTTGTGAAAAGAAAAACAAATAAGAAAAAAGTGCTCTCTCTCTCTCTCTCTCTCTCTCTCTCTCTCTCTCTCTCTCTCTCTCTCTCTCTCTCTCTCTCTCTCTCTCTCTCTCTCTCTCTCTCTCTCTCGCTTCCTTGCTACTTACCTCCTCCTTTCTTCCTGCTCGGACACTTCCTCTCGTCCCTTCTCTCCGCCTTTCTTCCCTTCTCCTATCCCCCGTCCTCTCTTCCTTCCCTCTTTCCTTTCCTCCACGGTTTCTCCTCTCTTCCCTTACCTTTCTTTATATTCACTTTCTCCTCATTCCTCCTCTTCTTCCTAATCTTTCCTCCCCCACTTCCAACCGTCTATTCCCTAGCCTTCTTTCTTTCATCCTTTCTCCTCCCTTCCTCCTCTCCTCTCCTTCCTTTCCTACCTTTACCTATTTCCTTTTATTTTTCTTCCTGACCTTTCCTCCCTTTCTCCCTCACTACCGTCACGCACCTAACCTATCTTTCAATCTATCCTCCACCCCTCCTTTCCTCCTTCCCTCCACTCTTTCTCTCCTTCCCTCCACTACTCCGTGCCTCCACTGGCCTCTCGCTCCACACTGGGTCTACAAACCCTCAAGGAATATCCAGCAAACGTGAATTATCCACAGAGAGAGAGAGAGAGAGAGAGAGAGAGAGAGAGAGAGAGAGAGAGAGAGAGAGAGAGAGAGACAGAGAGACAAAGAGAAAGGCGTTTGGTTGAGACAGAAAATGTATAATATATCTCACTCACTCACTCACTCACTCACTCACTCACTCACTCACACACTCTCTCTCTCTCTCTCTCTCTCTCTCTCTCTCTCTCTCTCTCTCTCTCTCTCTCTCTCTCTCTCTCTCTCTCTCATCACATCACATCACAGAGAAAATATACAATAACACAGACCAAAAGAGAATACCCCTTCTTACACTGTGTGATCTATCTAAGCCTTCTAAGGCCTTCGATAGCTTCAGTCATACCATCCACCTTCGTAAACAACGCCTGATCAATGTTGACACTTTGTTTCGATAATTACCTTAATAACAGAACACAATCAGTCCGCTTCAGCAACACAATCTCCTCCAGGCAAGCTGTTCCCTATGGCGTCCCCCAAGGCTCTATACTCGGGCCGTTATTACTCACCATCCACGTCAATGATATGTCCAGACACATCAACAACTGCCTCCTGGTGCAATATGCCGATGACACACCGTTCCTCCATAGCGGCACCATCAATGACCTACTCTCTCTAATCTCCACATCTGAAAACACTCAAACAAATAAGAACATATTTTCTAAGAAATGGCCTTAAGCTCAATTCAAATAAAACTCAATGCATATTCTAAGGCACACGTCAGCTCCTAGCACACCTACCGAACAGTATCACCATAGGATGTGCCGACAGTGACATTCAGCCAAAAACCTCGGCATATACTTAGACTCCTACTTGACGTTCGACAGGCACATAAGTGAAACCATTAAGAAATCAATGGGAACGTGTAGCAGTCACCGCTCAAACTGCGTGCTCCTTCTCCTTGGTGATTCTTAAGAAACTGGGCGCTGCAGAGCAGACTCATTAAGTGTATTACAGACTCATTAGGTGAATTTTCATTGTCTCCTTGTCCGTCTTGTGCGTCTTCAATGTTTAACTTTTCTTGTTACTCGTCTATCTCTGACTGTCCGTCCATGTCCTCTTGTTGTCCACTCATACACATTGTTCCGCACACACACCTTGCCTTTGCCTTTGCCTTTGGCAAAGGCCCGTGCTCCCTCGTGCAGAAGGGAGCAATCTTCCCACCCCCCACCCCAAATAAAGTAACCCTGGCGAATACGAGTTTCTCTATCCGCGAACCGACTAGCCCTAAGAACACTCGCTATCACCAACAAACTTTGATGTTTATTAACAGGAAAAAGACCACTTCGACAAAGACACGAATCACCATCCTTCAGTCACTGGTACTCAGCACCATCAAATACGGTATCACCATTTGGGAGACCACCAACTCTACCTTACTTGACAAGGTACAGAAAGTACAAAACTCTGCAATCAAAGTAGCAGACGGGAAAGCCAGGAAATTTGATCACGTCACACCATTATTTAATGAATTGAAGTGGCTCAGAATAAAAGATCTCGTCACCTTCACCTTAGTAATAACACATTAAACACAAAATAGAAGTTCTCCCAGAAAATATCCTCTCCCTTACAACTGTTAACATTATATCAAACTCCACGACACGGCAGCAGAACAATCTATATGTCCCTAGAACAAACACTGACACAGGTGCGAGAGCTCTTTCTGTACTAGGGAGAGAGAGAGAGAGAGAGAGAGAGAGAGAGAGAGAGAGAGAGAGAGAGAGAGAGAGAGAGAGAGAGAGAGAGAGAGAGAGAGAGAGAGAGAGAGAGAGAGAGCTGTGGAACTCACTACAATTGTGAAATAAAAAAAAAACTCCAACAACTTGACTGCATTGAAAACGAACCTCAAAAAGAAATTACTGATTTCTGTATGATAACATGTATATATTCTTCATTTATATCTAATGTGTGTTGTGTAATGTATGTGTAGAATAACCTATTCTAGTGGAAATAAAGTTTATTATTATTATTATTATTAATGATTATTATTACTCTCTCTCTCTCTCTCTCTCTCTCTCTCTCTCTCTCTCTCTCTCTCTCTCTCTCTCTCTCTCTCTCTCTCATCCTCTAAGCCTTGAGTCATCGGAGGAAAAGGGAAATAAAAACGGTTCTTTCCGAAGTGCAAATAATGGCGTGACTCGCTTCCTTTTTTCCTCCTTTCCTCTTTTCCTCCTTTCTTCTTTTCCTCCTTTTCCCTCTTTTCCTCCCCGCCTGTCTTCATGTTTGGGCTTCCTTATGTATGCATCTGCCTGCCTGTCAATGTGTCTGTCTGCCTCTCTGAATATGTCTATCTCTTGATCTATTAATGTATGTTTGAATTTTGCTGAATGTATGAATGTTTTTATGCTTGTATATATTTGTGTGTTGATTGACCTATCTACCTTTCTGTTTCTTTTATCATTTAATCTATTAAATCAAACTGTATATAACTTTTTTCGTGAATTTTTTTATCCATTTCTTATTCACATTTTTCGTTTACTTCTTTTGTATTACCACTGTGTGTGTGTGTGTGTGTGTGTGTGTGTGTGTGTGTGTGTGTGTGTGTGTGTGTGTGTGTGTGTGCGCAATTCACTACGGCCTGATCACGAGTTGGACTCGCTTTCGCTAGCAGGTACCCTAGCGGCACGAGCAAGTGCATGCTCTTTACGTCGATCTCTGGGTACTGGCAGGACCTCACACACCACACACCCCATCCCCCTTGCTCAAGGGGGGACAGTAACCACTCCTAGTCAACGGAAAGAATCAAGCCTGAGCGGGGCTCGAGCCGCCGCCTGTTTGGCCGTGAAGCCTTGCAGCCTGGCGCTCTAACCGATTGAGCTACCGGAGTGCGCGTGTGTGTGTGTGTGTGTGTGTGTGTGTGTGTGTGTGTGTGTGTGTGTGTGTGTGTGTTAGTCATGTATTGGATATCCGCATCCGCGGAACATCTGCATATTTTTCACAACCGCATCCGCATCAGCAATATTCAAAAATCATACATCTGCATCCGCATACGTATCCGCATTTTTTATTAAATAAATATCCGCATCCGCATCAAACACAAGGAGGATGTGGCGGATATATTTCAGACATTACACAGTCAAAGACTCGGTGTCAAGTGCGGACTACTGAGTACAGTTTACGAAATTGAAAAAAATTAATTAATGCATGCTTACTTAATTACCTACTAAAACTACACCTTGTATTCATTTTATTTCAAATTTACCCAACCTAATGTGTAAAAAGTTTTGCGGAAAGGTAGGAGGAGGGAGATAATTTTACATAGTAATTATGGAGTGTTTTTGTTTTTTGTGAATATATAAAAGGATGTACGTGTGTACTGTGTAATAGTACTGTATGAACTGTATGTAATATTGCCTAAGTATGATTGGAAGCAGCCTGCTCGGCAAGGAGAGAGAGAGAGAGAGAGAGAGAGAGAGAGAGAGAGAGAGAGAGAGAGAGAGAGAGAGAGAGAGAGAGAGAGAGAGAGAGAGAGAGAGAGAGCATGGCTGACAGAGGTGGGCACTCGCTATTTCTTTTGTTAGTCCGCAATTCACAATTCCGCTAACTTTGTTGAGTATTCCGATAATCGCTAGTCCGCAAATTTTCCGCTTCGCCGGTCAGCTATCGCAAATCCACTGATGCTGACGCTAATATTTTTTAGCCCACTAATGAAGTCTGCTTACCATTTTTTAGTCCGCTAAGTCTATATTGGTAGTTGAAAACATAATTTCAGGTAAAATCACCCTACAAGTTATATATATATATATATATATATATATATATATATATATATATATATATATATATATATATATATATATATATATATATATATATATATATATATATATATATATATATATATATATATATATAGCAACTTATAAAACAGCAGAATACAAAATCCTCCCTCTGGCCCAGCCACTTCCCCTTCAAAAGGTACATGTTTATATTGACAAACAGCAGCTTCTCAAAGTTATCATGAGTCAGGGATGGGCCTGAGGACGTCAGAGCCCAAGCTGAACAATCTCTCCACAGCTGCGGAAGAGGGGACAGGGGAAAGAAAGAATGAAAGAAACAGTAGAAAGAGATAAAGAAAATGAAGAAAACAAGGCAAGGGAGAACGATGAAGGGATGAAAGAAGAATCAGGGACGGATCAGGAGGAAAAATAAAGAAAAGAAGCAGGGGTAGGAGGGAAGGATCAAGGAGGAAAGGAAAGGAAGATGTGTCTTACGCCCTTCAGTCACCCTGGCACTTGCCCCCACCCAACCCCCCCCAGGTATGTTGTCCGTCCTGATGTGCCTTTGCGTTCAGCCAATTAGCAGGGAGAGGGGAGGAGAGTGACGACCTACAGACAATCACGGGGACTAAAAACGAGGGTGTTGGCGCTAACGGTGAAGGTGAAACAAATGATTCAATGTTTTCTCCTTGTACATTTACCTATCTTTACATAATGGGGGCAAAGGCATCAGCTGCGCGTGGCCTCGGAACTCATCTCCGTCACACTTGCCCTCCCACCGCCTCCTTCACATGTCCCACTCTTCATTGTGCTCTTCTTCCTTTAAGCTTTTCTGCTTTTCTTTGTACGAAGCCCCCGTCCCCCTCCCCTCATATAAAGGACCGTCGAGTGAATACGGAAGCTTGTTGTTAATGCCGATAAAACTACGAATAGTTACCGATGGCAAAAAAAAGACATGGCATTGAATACAAAAAGAAACGTGCTAATGACAATATAATCGGTAATCATGGTGCTAATAGCAATAATAATTAAGTATCGTGATGCCGACAAAAAAACTTCAGTAATGTAATGACAGGTATCACAAACAAAAATACTTATAGAAAATAAATATAATAATAATAATGATAATAATAATAATAATAATAATAATAATAATAATAATAATAATAATAATAATAATAATAATAATAATAATAATAATAATAATAATAATAATAATAATAATAATAATATATATATATATATATATATATATATACACACACACACACACACACACACACACACACACTCTCTCTCTCTCTCTATATCTAACTCTCTATAAATATATATATATATATATATATATATATATATATATATATATATATATATATATATATATATATATATATATATATATATATATATATATATATATATATATATATATATATATATATATATATATATATATATATATATATATATATATATATATATATATATATATATATATATATATATATATATATATATATATATATATATATATATATATATAGACTGTATATATAAAGTAAAATTATCTTCACATTACCAGATTTAATATAATTTTATCATCATTATTATGATCACCATTGATCATCCAACGAAACAACATGCAAGTAATCAGTCAGTAGGTCTGTCAGTCAGTAAACGAGTGTCAGTCATTCTGTCATTCTGGTAAGAATAATCCCTCACACAATTACTCCTTAAATGACACTCCTCTAAGCAGGTCTGGGTGTGAGAGGGACTTATGAGTATTAGTGAGCACTGACCTTCGTCCAAGGGCACAATGCTAATTATCGTGCAAACAGGGTACTGGGCTAATTAGATCTCACCTTGATTGCGCGGTTCAGTTCTGGTCACCCTTCTATAGAATGGATATCAAAATGTTAGACGCTGTACAGAGAAGGATGACAAAAATGATTCAAGGTGTGAGAACCTTGCCTTGTGAGGCTACACTCTCTAGAAAGGCGAAAGTTGCGAAAAGACCTTATCGAAGTCTAAAAATGGGTGAAAGGCTTTTAATAAAGTGGATGTCAATAGGGTTTTGGTAGAAAAAGGGTGAGGTAGGACACGTAGCAATGGTTTTAAGTTAGACAAATTCAGTTTAAGCAAAGACATAGGCAAGAGTTGGTTCACCAATAAAGTGACGGATGAATGGAACAGGCTTGGGAGCCATGTTGTGGGTGCCAATACCGTAGATACATTCAAGAAGACGTTGGATCAATTCATGGATAGTGAGGTAAGGTGGGGTTAGGATTATGTACAGGAGCTGCCTTGTAAAGGCCAACTGGCCTCTTGCAGACTCCTTACATTCTTATGTTCTTATGTTCAATTCGTCAGTCAGTCAACTGTGTTTTTATCACTTAGCAAATTAATCAATCAATTAATCAATCAGTCATTCTGTCAGGTAATCAGTTATCTAGCGAAGTAGTTAGCAAACAAATCACTGCCATCCTATCAGCTTGTCAGTCACCTAAAGTTTGTCGCCAGCATAACCATTCATTCAGTCAGTCACTCAGTATATAGGTTCGTAACCGCCAGTCAGTCACCCAGTCCGTTGGTCGGTCTATCAGTCAGTCAGTCAGTCAGTCAGTCAGTCAGTCGGTCAGTCAGTCACTAAGGTCGTCGCCGCCATGGAGTGACTGCCACGCCTTGACCTTTATTGCCACACGTCTTCCTGCCCCTTCACGGCCCTGTCCTGATGGAGCCATTTGTCACTTCTAACTTCCTCCTCCTCCTCCTCCTCCTCCATCTCCTCCTCCTCCTCCTCCTCCTCCTCCTTTTTCCGCTTTCCTCTTTCCTGTTGAAGTCTCCGCTTTCTCATTTTCTTACCCCACACCTCCTCCTACTCCTTCTCCTCTGCCTCCTCTTACCAAAATCTTACTTCTCTTCTGATTATCATGTTTTTCTCCTTTTTTTTCACATCACATATTTGCGAACGAGAAAGAATAGAACAAAAACTTTAATGCAAACTAATTAATTCAAACCACCAAATTTTTGTTCACCATCGATACAGGGCGAGAATCTAATAGCTCCCACCTTCAGTGGTCCCGTGCAGCACGACTGATTCATTTCAAAACAAGCTCGACCGAGACTTCCTTCTACTTGATATCTACTTAAGTAGAAATGCGAAGTCTTAATTTATTAGTGCCATGTGATTGATATATTTTCACTTAGGTTTAAGGACAGACCACCTAATCTGGACCAAAGGGTCTGTGTGGTTTGAATATCTAGGTAAAAAAAATATTACCATCCCACATAGCTTCTCCCTCCTCCACCTTCCTCCTCCTCTTCATCTTCCCACCGTCTCCTTCAGAATTGACACAACACTAAGTGTGGCACACCTCAACAACGAACTCTACGGTATTGGGTATTTCAATTTTCTCACGCGCCTACATAAGTTACGAGTGACGGGAACATCATATTGGAAACGGATTATGTAGCGGAGAAGCAGACGACGTGAAGGGTGCCGCGGAGACCACTTGAGTCACTCCTTCACAAACGCATCTCGTAGCTCGTTTTCTTTTTCTTTTCGTCGTGTGTAAACAAGAAAAATATTGTCTACGATGGGTTTTTTTTCTAATGGAGTGTTACATCTCTCTCTCTCTCTCTCTCTCTCTCTCTCTCTCTCTCTCTCTCTCTCTCTCTCTCTCTCTCTCTCTCTCTCTCTCTCTCTCTCTCTCTCTCTCTCTCGACGAGTAAAAAGACTAGTAGGTCAGGCAAAGCGTAGATACGAAGAAAATATTGCAGCCAACTGTAAAAATAATCCGAAATCTTTCTTCAGTTACATAAACAACAGAAAGGCGATCAAAAGTGGTATTGGACCTTTAACAAACAGCGACGGTGCACTAGTGACTGACAGCCAACACATTGCAAACCTCTTAAACAATTACTTTTCCTCGGTGTTTAATACTAACAGTCTTCCTCTCGCTACCACCAACACCAGTACTATTGTAAATCTCGAGCATGCATTGCCTAATTTTGAAATAACAACCGATGAAGTCCTTAAAGCTCTCCATTCACTTAAAACAAATAAAAGTCCTGGACCTGACAAAGTATATCCAACTCTGCTGAAAGAAACAAAGAGCGAAATACTCTCCTCCCTCACAACCGTATTCAATATGTCCTTGCGACAAGGCATCGTCCCTTCAGATTGGAAAAAGGCTAACGTGACACCGATTTTCAAGAAAGGAGACAAAAAAGTACCAGGTAATTACAGGCCCATTAGTCTAACTTCGGTTGTAGGTAAGCTACTTGAGGGCATAATTAGAGACAAAATTGTGAATTACCTTGAAAGCCACTCATTGATTGGGGACTCACAACATGGCTTCCGAAACAAAAGATCCTGCCTATCAAACCTATTAACCTTTTATAACGACCTCTTCACTGTTTATGACGTAACCAAATCACTGGACGTAGTCTATCTTGATTTCCAGAAAGCGTTTGATAAAGTCCCGCATCATAAATTACTTTACAAATTAAAGCAAATAGGTATTGACGGTCAAGTAAACCAATGGATCGCGAATTGGTTGAGCAACAGACAACAAAGAGTAGTGATTGACGGATTTAACTCAGAGTGGGCGCCTGTCACTAGTGGCGTCCCTCAGGGCTCGGTCCTTGGCCCAGTGCTCTTCATTATTTACATCAACGACGTGGATGTTGGACTCAATAACCGCATTAGTAAATTTGCAGACGACACAAAGATTGGCAACTCGGTTCTCACTGACGAAGACAGGCAAAGCCTCCAAGAGGATTTGCACAAAATTTCAGCTTGGTCGGATAGATGGGAGATGCCCTTTAACGTAGACAAGTGCCAGGTCCTTCAAGTTGGAACGAGGAATAAGAAGTTCGAATACGAAATGCGCGGCGTTAAACTCAATAGCGTTCAATGCGTCAAAGACTTGTGGGTCAAAATCGCGTCAAACCTCAAATTCTCACAGCAATGCATCGATGCAGCAAATAAAGCGAACAGAATGTTGGGCTTCATTAAAAGAAACTTTGTATTCAAGAATAAAGATGTAATACTCCCGCTCTACAACAGTTTAGTCAGACCCCACTTGGAATATGCGGTACAGTTTTGGTCTCCCCACCATGCAAAGGATATTGCTAAATTAGAAGGTGTTCAGCGTCGGGCAACGAAAATTATCCCTTCCTTGCGCAACAAATCCTACGAAGAAAGGCTTTCTACCCTTAACATGTTCTCTCTTGAGAAACGTCGCCTCCGAGGAAAACTGATCGAATGTTTTAAAATACTTAATGGTTTCACGAATGTAGACAGATCAACATTGTTTATGATCGATGACACTTTGCGCACGAGGAACAATGGCGTAAAACTCAGATGTAGACAAGTAAATTCAGACTGCACCAAATTTTTCTTCACCAACGTTGTAGTGCGAGAATGGAATAAGCTTCCACCGTCAGTGGTCCAGTGTAACACGATTGACTCCTTCAAAAATAAGCTCGACCGTCACTTCCTTCAACTTAATATCAACTAGAGTAGAAATGCAACGTTTTGGAGTCTTCTGATTAATGTAAAATCACTTAGGTTTAAGGACAGACCACCAAGTCTGGACCATGGGGTCTGTGTGGTCTGATTTTCTATGTAAATCTATGTAAATCTCTCTCTCTCTCTCTCTCTCTCTCTCTCTCTCTCTCTCTCTCTCTCTCTCTCTCTCTCTCTCTCTCTCTCTCTCTCTCTCTCTCTCTCTCTCTCTTTAAATGAAAACGAATAACTCCCACAATTGCTGCCCGCCCCTACAACTCCCCGCCCCCCTCCCCTATCCCCCTGTCTGTTGTTTCTCACCCACTAACTCGGTTCCTCACCCTTTCACCCACCCATCACCATCCATTCATCCTCATCCACCCACGCTTTCCCGTTAGCCTCACCTCACCCCCTCACTAACTAGTCAAATACTACCAAATCACTTGCATTCCATTCAGTCTCTGGTCACCCTCTTCACACACCCAAGTCACCCAACTTCCTACCCATATATTACGGTGCCACCCGTTTCTCCTGTGGGTGCCTGCATGGTGGAGGGGTGGAGGTGAGGGAAGTGGAGCAGGTATGGGAGTGGTGGTTGATGAAGTAGTGGAAAAGAAAGAGGTGATGGAATGGTGGAGGAGGAAGTGGAGGTGATGGAGAAGGTGGCGGGAGGGACGGATGTGGTGGTTGGATAAATGGGATGTGGTGGGGGGAGATGGAGTAGGATATGGTTGCTGTGGTTGAATGGTTGTGGTTGAGGAAGTGGAGAACAAGAAATGGAAGTGATGGGGGAGTTGATGTGATGGGAGAGATGGATGCGATGGATGGGTGGAGGACGAGGTGGATGTGGTGTCGTTTTCTTTACTGTTCGTTTTGTTGTTTCCAAATATTTCTTGTGATAGTTGCTGATTATTTTAGGTCTTTATAATACACACTTGCACACACACACACACACACACACACACACACACACACACACACACACACACACACACACACACAGGCACACACACACCTCAACACTTACATGACGCGGCGACTTGAAGACACAAAACCCACCTTTCTCCTGTAAAAGAAAAGAAAAATTGCAATTAAAAATCTTTGGTGTAGAACTCTGAATATTTAAAGTTATTTCCGTTGAATATCGTGTTCTTAAGTATTTCTACCATCATAGAAGTTATTACTTATCATAATTCTTAGTATTCTCTTCGCTTCTCTAAAATCTAAATCAACTCAGAACGAAATTCATCATCCATTCCAGCACCTCTCATCGTCTATTCCAGTACCTTTCATTATCCATTCTAGTACCCTTTACTGTCCATTCTTGTATCAATCACCCTAAGTCCCTCTCTCTATCATTCACAAGTACTGCGGTGTGTTGCTTTTCTCTCCATTTTGTATTCCATTAACTCTGTATCGGCGTCCCCTTCACCATGTCACCCTTACTAACACACTCATAGCAAGCACCACGCGCCGCTCCCCGCCTCTACCTCTCTAAAGCCCCGTCACGGGAGCATTATTTGTAGTACACAGCGGGCATTTTTCTCTCGGGTTAGTCCAGGCACCAAATTGTATGTGCTGCAGTCTGGGTGAGCAATGGTGGTGGTGACGATTGTGATGGTGGTGGTGGTGATGGCTGTGGAGGCAGTGGTGGTGGTGATGGTGGTTATGGAGGTAGTGGATGTGGCGGTGATGGTAGTGTGGTGGTGGTGGAGGTGGTAGTAGTAGTAGTAGTAGTAGTACCAGTAGCATCAGTAGTAGCACTAGTAGTAGCAGTAGTAGTAGCAGTAGTAGTAGCAGTAGTAGTAGCAGTGGTAACAGCAGTAGTAACAGTAGTAGCAGCAGTGCAGTAGCAGCAGTAGTAGCAGTAGTAGTAGCAGTGGTAACAGCAGTAGTACCAGTAATAACAGAAGTAGCAGCAGTGCAGTAGCAGCAGTAGTAGCAGTAGTAGTAGCAGTGGTAACAGCAGTAGTACCAGTAATAACAGTAGTAGCAGCAGTGCAGTAGCAGTAGTAGTAGCAGTAGTAGTAGCAGTAGTAGTAGCAGTGGTAACAGCAGAAGTAGTAACAGTAATAACAGTAGTAGCAGCAGTAGTATTAGTATTAGTAGTATTAGTAGTAGTAGTAGTAGCATCAGTAGTAGCACTAGTAGTAGCACTAGTAGTAGCAGCAGTAGTAGCAGTAGTAGTAGCAGTGGTAACAGCAGAAGTGGTAACAGTAATAACAGTAGTAGCAGCAGTGTAGTAGCAGCAGTAGTAGCAGTAGGAGTAGCAGTGGTAGTGGCAGTTGTAGGAATAGTAACCGTAGCAGTATGTGTAGCAGGTATTGATAAGTATTATACAAATACTAATACAAATATAAATCATTACCATACATGCAAAACACTATGACACCAATTAACTACTCCAAGTATATTCATCCCGGCACATCGTCACACTCGACCATTCGTCCATTCCCTCCCTCCCTCCCTGCCACGACTCCCGTCCTCTCGTCAGTCCTCCTGCCACTACATTTTACACTCAGTCATTTTTTCTCGTTTCTGCACTTTTTACAGCCTTTTTTTAATTGTTTTATTACATGGTTTTATTACTACACCCTCACATTTTTTCCTTTCTCTCGCTCGTGATTTTTGTCAGGTCTGGTCATTCGTTCTTTTATCTCCACTTTTTCCCACTTCTTTTTTTCGAGGGTCCTTACATGATGTGACTCCAGTGGGGCTGTTTTTTCACTTTTATCTGTCTCACTGTACGCATGTTTTTGTTTTTGTTTCCATTTTTAGGCGCTACTTTCATCACGCTTTGTATATTTCGCTCCACGTATGTTCATTTAGCATAATATCACCACCACCATCACCACCTGAACAAGGAACTCCACCACGACCATCACCAGTTGCAGCACCTCCAACTCCCCTCCATCAGTATCACCACCACATAAAGTCCTAAATCAATACCATCACCATCACCTCCACCACCTCCAATACCATCACCATTACCTCCACCACCTCCACCTCCACCACCACCACCACCAGTACCATCACCACTTATCACACTTGTATCTTTCATCCCAGCAGCAGCAGCAACTCTACTACCATATTATAACAAATTATTAGTTATCATTATAACTGTTTTAGACGACATCAGTAACATATAACAGGTGTGTTCCATGATATTTGCAAATACCTTTTGTGATTCAAGCAGATCTGTCTGACGGCACACACACACACACACACACTAAATACATTGTCCGCCTTAATAACTATGAAGGCTGACAAAAAATATTAAAACAAGCAATTACTGTTGCCAGATGATCCCCGAAAGTGACACATAGGCGAAAACTACATCATTAAAAAAGAAACTACAAACTAACTAGATACCGTGATTAACTAACGAGAAACTAACTAACGAGAAAACTAAGCTTCACGCAGCTCGTGTTGGTAAAGGAAGAAACTCGCCTCCGTAAAACCCAAAACAAAATACTCATCCTCAGCAGATGATTATCATCCCCGTATTACAAGCCATCCCTTACTCGGCCATTCATCATGGAGGGAGGAAGCAGGAGGAGCACCGGAGAGAGAGAGAGAGAGAGAGAGAGAGAGAGAGAGAGAGAGAGAGAGAGAGAGAGAGAGAGAGAGAGAGAGAGAGAGAGAGAGAGATTAGAGAGAGAGAGAGAGAGAGAGAGAGAGAGAGAGAGAGAGAGAGAGAGAGAGAGAGAGAGAGAGAGAGAGAGAGAGAGAGAGAGAGAGAGAGAGAGAGAGAGAGAGAGAGAGAGAGAGAGAGAGAGAGAGAGAGAGAGAGAGGGGGGGGGGGGGGAATTGAGGAGCGGAAGCCGGCAGACGAGAGGGGGAGGCGAGGGAGGGAGAGAGGAACGGGGGAGGGGAGCTGTGGAGAGGGAGAAAAAAATGATCTGTTGGGGAAATGAAGGGAGAAGCAGGAATTTTGGGGGAGCAGTTACGGGGAGGGAGGGGAAGTGGGGGGAGTACTGAAGAGCGATTGGCTGGGGGGAGGTTGGAAGGTTGGAAGATGATAATACTAATGATTGGGGGGGAGGTTAAAGGCGGGCAGAGAGTGGCAGAAGGGATGACAGGGGATAAGACAAGCTAGTTAAAGGGTGTGGGATATCGCTAATCATATCAATACCTTGTTAAAACTTAACGCAGTCCTTCCCTTTATTCTTTTCTAATCCCCATACTCTAGACTGGGTTAGCGTTAATGGTTTGTCATGGGTGTGTGTATTCTTCTTGAGTTCCGTTCCAGATCGTCATGTCCTCAGTAATCGGTCAAGCTGCGAGTGTAGCAACCTCTAATAGTCCCTTGTTTGGTGGCGTGATTCAGAGTACCTACGATACCTGGTGACTGGTTAGCCTTAGTCATATTTAGGTGGAATCCTGGAATACCCTCATGAATAAGACGGGAATTCAGGTGTCAGGAAATAAGAGAAACAAAGACTACTAAAATTAAAACACACACACACACACACACACAGAGAGAGAGAGAGAGAGAGAGAGAGAGAGAGAGAGAGAGAGAGAGAGAGAGAGAGAGAGAGAGAGAGAGAGAGAGAGAGAGAGAACTGTACATGTTGAATAAAACACTGAAACAAATAAAAACTGTATTTCAAAGATTGCGTTAGGTGAAGTATACGAGTTTCAGAGCTTTGGTTAGGCTTAATGTGTCGTGATGAGACCACGCGCCGGGCAGCTTCATCTGGACCCGCACGGAACGACACTCGGCTCGAAACACCAATACGGGACCTTGACGAGCTCAGGATACTTCGCTCGTTCCATCATTATCGGAAGCCTTATGGACGAGCTAAGCATGAAGAACACCAAGTATAAGCTACATACACAACCTTAGTGTAATAAGAGATGCATTACGTAAAATTAACACACTATCGAGACTTTCTGCGGCTTGTGTTGTTGACCTTAAGACCCTCCTCTCCTCCCTTCCCCCTCCCTCCTTCCCTCCCAGCAGCCTGAGGTGCGACGATTCTCTCCTCATCACTCCCTCACACTCACGCTCCCCGGTTCCTTCACACTCATTCCTCAGCACTGTGTCAGACCTCATGACTGTTCATGCTACACAGACGCCCGCCGCCCCGTCCCTCTCGTCGGGGCGTGGCAGAGCGCGACTCACACTCCGATCACCGCCGCGGCGTCAACATCACCTGCCAGACGTCGGCCAGGCACCGATGACGTCACGGCCAGCAGCCAATGACAGCACGAAACGACCTCCTTCAACTATTACTAATTATATGTCTTTAGATACCTTCAGTTCACTCCCCAGGCGATTCTCAACACGGGCACCCCTCATAATCACTGTAATAATCAACGAACTGGCAGGACAAGGCTTCAGGCGGCATGGCACTCACTCCATCCTCCCCACCGGCCTCCCCTGCCTCAACCATTGTCTGTACGCCGCGTCCCTTCCTGCAAGAACCACCACACTGTTCCTCACCTGATCCACGAGTAGTGGCCGCCGGGGACCCCAACACGCACGGCACATGGACACACCCTCACTCCGGCATTTTCCGCAGCACTCTGGCTCGGCGTGACGTCACCGATGCGCCTTTGTTTTACCCACAATGCCCGATGGTTTTGTCGACATTGTTACATTGACACCTGGGGCATTTTGGTCGCTTTCCATCGAATTATAAGCATTGCTATTGAAGTTTGCGACTAAATGTATAGTTTATTTCATTGCATAGTTAAATAATAACACTAAAATATCATGACATTCCTTACGTTACCTCTCTGAGAGCTGGCAACACAAGGCGCCTCACCTCTACGTCAGTGCCTCGCCACTCGCTCGTTACTGCCTAAATATTTCACTATAAACGAAGGATTCCTCTCCAGACTACACGTTGTAAACCATTCCTCCGCGTGAGGCGCCGCGGGGATCACTGTACATTCCCCTTTCCCAACCCTGGGGTCGCGGTCCGAAGTGGGGTCCCCAGGCGTTTTCTTGGGTCACCAAGACCTAAAAATAAATAATAATAATAATAAATTTTAACACATATACAAATAAACTAGTGGGGTCGCAGTCATGTCTAGAGGTGCATGATTGGGGTCGCCTGAAAAAAAAGTTGGGAACCTCTGCCAGTGTACACCATCATGATGACTTGTACGCCCCACGCCTGCATGATCACTGCCACCAAGGAGACACATCATTCACAGGCTTGCCAACACTGCCGACACACATAATAATGCGGCCCTTATAACCTTACAAACACTTCAAACAAAATTACTCCCCTCGTACACACAACCAAATATTCTTCCTTCCCAGGTGTTACGAGTCAGACAGAAGCACCTGATATTCCTCTAATAATTTCATTACCTTAATTAAAACCCGGCACCTCATCAACCATTACAGGAACAAAACAAAACACACATTTCTCCCGCACTACACCAGGTGTTCTCCCCCCCAGGTGTCGTGGATCAGGCGCCAGGACCTGCACGTGCTGACCACATGTAACTTCACGTACACGACGGACACGAGGTTCCGCGCGCTGCACCTGCCCGGCTCGCCCCTTTGGAGCCTGGAGGTGGACCGGCCCGCCATCACCGACTCCGGCCTCTACGAGTGCCAGGTGTCCACGCAGCCCAAGATATTCCGCCGCTTCAGGCTCAGCGTTGTGGGTGAGTGGAGGGGGGGAGGGGGGTATAGGGTGTGTGGGTGTGTTTCCGGTGGAAGAAGGGTGGGTATAAGGTGATGAAGGTGGGTGGGTGTGTTTCCGGTGGAGGAAGGGTGGGTATAAGGTGATGAAGGTAGGTATAGGGTGTGTGGGTGTGTTTGGGGAGGGAGGGATGGGCACAGCGTGTGTTGGAATGGACAAAGGGTGGTTACAGGGTGTGAGGGTGTGTTGGAGGTGGAGGAAGGGTGAGTGAGGTGTGTGTGTGTGTGTGTGTGTGTGTGTGTGTGTGTGTGTGTGTGTGTGTGTGAGGGGGGGGGTATCACGCGGATGAATGATCATGAATTATTACTCGTCTGCAGTAGGCTATGTATTGTGCATTTTTGTTGTCAGTCTGTAAAATTGCTTTCCTTTTGCTTTATTCCAATTTTTTTCTATTTCATTTATAAGCAAGCAAGCCTAACTAACTCCACACAACTAATCCACTGGCCAAGACAACGTTCCCGCCTTCAATCTTAAATCCTTTGCCCCCATCCTTGCCCCCATCCTTCAGGCCATATTCACCCAATCACTATCACCCACCTCATTACCCTCTGACTGGCTTTTGGCAAACATTAATCCTTTATTCAAGACAGGTGACAGGACTGACCCAGCCAATTATCGCCCCATCTCACTAACATCGATTCCATGTAAAATTTTCGAACACATAATATACAAACACATAATGAATCACCTTGACGCAAACAACATCCTTACTGACTTACAACACGGCTTTCGACCTAAACGCTCATGTGAATCGCAACTCATTACTGCATTTCACGAAGTTACGGGGCTACTTGACCGACGTGACATTAAACAAGTTGACATTATTGTTTTAGATTTTGACAAAGCCTTCGACAAAGTCCCGCACAAAAGACTGGCATTAAAATTGAGATACTACGGTATTTCAGGACCTATTCTTCATTGGATCACTGCATTTCTTACTAACAGGACTCAACGTGTTCTTCTTGACGGATCTTCATCTGACACTGTCCCTGTTTCTTCAGGTGTCCCACAAGGCACCGTTCTAGGCCCCCTTCTTTTCCTCCTGTACATTAACGATCTTCCACTGTCAACGCCTAACTCTTCCACTAGACTATTTGCCGACGATATTTTACTATTTAGAGCAGTAAAGACTACTGACGACTGCAGACTACTACAAAACGACTTGGACGCCCTCGAGCGGTGGGAGCGCACCTGGCATATGCACTTCCGACCAGACAAATGCAAACTATTAAGATTCCCCAGAGCGCACAACCCCATCCATCACACTTACACTCTCCACAATTCAAATTTAGAATCAGTTCACACACACAAGCACCTTGGTATCCATCTCTCAACTAACTTGAAAATCAACACCCACATAGACCATATCAGTGCCACAGCCAACAGAACACTGGGGTTCCTGAGGAGGAATTTACATAACTGCACACCTGACATTAAACACATAGCTTATGACGCACTTGTGAGACCAACACTGGAATACTGCTCCACGGTGTGGGATCCTCTCACACACAGAAACATTGATAGGTTAGAACAAATCAACACCAAGGCGGCAAGGTTCATTACAAACAATTACACTCGAGCGCCTGGAATCACAACACGGATCAAACAACAGATAAACATGGACCCTTTTCACATAACAGACAAGCACACAAACTTACACTTATGTACAAGATCACAAACACTCACATTGACATTGACCCACAAACATACCTACACAACGCAAACAGTCAACGTACTCGTAACACACACATCCATAAATACCAAACATATCACACTAACACTGACGCATACAAGCACTCATACTTTCCACGCACCATACGTGACTGGAACAGCCTCCCTCAACAGATTTTAGACTGCGGTACAATAGACTCATTCAGAAAACAATACACACTCACTTGTCACCACAACACACCAACACTAACAATTACACTTGATTCACTTCCCTCCCCTGCACACTCGGCTCCCCCGTCCCCCCAACAGCCAACAAATATGCGTGTTATGCACTTCTTTACTGCCCTGCGCATTATTATCCAGATCCAGATCCAGAAATAACTAACCAACCAACCAACCAACCAACTAACTAACTATTAGTCATATAAATAAATAACCAACTAACTAACTTACGAGCTAACTAAATTACCAACTAACTAACTGATTAACTGACTAACCCACCAACCAACTAACTAACAAACCGGCTAAGTAACAGTGACGTGTGGTGCAGATGGACGTGTTAATTAATAAGATGGCAGTGTGTGTGTCTGGTGTGGTGATGGTGTGGTGATGGCGTGGCGTGAGGGTGGGGAGTGAGGGAGCAGGACGGGGCAGGGGGGAGGCGTGCGTTAAGGGGGGAGGTATAGATGATGGCTTACAGGTAGGCAGGGGGCGGCGTTAGGTAAATGTGTGAGGGGAAGGCAGCAACGTGAGCTTCTGTCCGCGTATCTGAGTTAGGGTTGATATATAATTGCTGGCGGTGAAGTGTGAGGATGTTTGTTGGAGTGTGTGTGGGTGTTTGGTGTGATATTAGTGTGAGTGGGGAAGGAAAGAGGAGTGAAATTACTTGGTGTGTGTGTGTGTGTGTGTGTGTGTGTGTGTGTGTGTGTGTGTGTGTGTGTGTGTGTGAGGGAGAGAAAGAAGAGAGGGTAAGATGAAAGGACGGGCATAAAACCTCATGGAAGTCTTAGAGATAAACAAGGCAAAAGGAAAAGGATTAAGAACAGTGGGGGAAGAGAAAGATAAATGAGGAAGAAAATGCATAGCGTGAGAAGTAAAGAGACGTGTGAAGGTAGTGAGAGGTGATGAAAGGAATGTTGTTAAACGAAGAGATGGGAAAGAAAGAAAAGAGGCAAAAGAGGAATGGGAAAGAAAAATAATTGAAAGGAATGAATATGAAAAGATAAAGAAATAAAAGAAGGAAGGAAGGGTGAAGCAACAATTAGGGGTCGGGAAAAAAGAGAAAGAAAAATGAGAGAAAACGAGAAAGAGCAGGAAACACAAGGCCTGGAAGGGATTTAAGAAAACAATTGTAGTAGTAGTAGTAGTAGTAGTAGTAGTAGTAGTAGTAGCAGGGAAGCAAAGATAAAAAAGGAACACTTGTACAAAAAAAAAGAGGAAATAAACTAATGAAACAATGATACGAAGAAGAAATCGTAAAATGAATCAAGAAGGCAAGAAACTGAAAAAAAGAAGAGCTGAGAAAAAAGTGACAGCAAGAGAGAGAGAGAGAGAGAGAGAGAGAGAGAGAGAGAGAGAGAGAGAGAGAGAGAGAGAGAGAGAGAGAGAGAAATAATAGATGTGAGAGAGACGGAAGGAAGGAAAGAGAGGGACGAAGGAGGGAGGAGGTCAGGAGGGAACGTGGCAATTAAATCTCCATTCCATTCTAATCAAGTTATCCATAAAAAAATATACATGCGTTTTATATCTGCAACTTTTTTTTGGTACTTTTGAACCTTTTTTTTCTACCATTAATTTTACTCATCTTTCTCCTCTTCCTTATTTTTCTTATTTTTCGTGTTTCTAATTTTAGGTTCTTCTTGTTTTGATTTTTTTATGGTTAATATTTATTTTACTTTTTCATTTATCCCTTGTCTACTTTTTTTCAAAC
This sequence comes from Eriocheir sinensis, assembly GCF_024679095.1. Lineage (NCBI taxonomy): Eukaryota > Metazoa > Arthropoda > Malacostraca > Decapoda > Varunidae > Eriocheir > Eriocheir sinensis. Next base: position 9,018 of record NW_026111123.1, on the reverse strand, counting down.
TTTTACTCTTGTATATTTTACTTTCTTCATTTTTTCCGTTTCCGTTTTTACATGATCTCCTCTAGTTTCTTTTTAATTTCCTTTCATAACTAATTCGTATTTATTATTTAAGTTCAACAGCTCACATCATTATTTTCTTTGGGTTTTCTATCATTACTGTTATTATTATCATTATTTTTATCATTATTTACTATTATTATCACCATTAATCTATTGTTATTTACTTCTTTAGGGCAGCATCGTGCTTCATCATGATATCATCTGTCCATACATAGGAAAAAATAGAGAAAAGTTGTATTCCCAGCCCTAACCGCCCCTCCCTCCCCCCGTGCCTTTCTCTCTCCGTCTCACAACCATCCCTCGCCTCCCTTCCATTAGCACCCATTGAATTATTTTTCCATTAGCCTTCCTTACGTATGGGTATTCAGCCTAACAAACAAACAAAAACTTTTGAACGCCAATCACAAGGGTGTCATGGCGCGCCAAATCCCCCGAGTATTTCTCTGGTTCGTTTCCAAACTTTTTTTCCATCGCCGAATAATTATTTCTCTCCCTCTCTTCCCCTCGCCCCCTTTCTCTTGGCCTTTGTTTCTCCTGCAATTTTCTTTACTCTTACCCATCTCTATTGTCATACTCTCTCTCTCTCTCTCATTCTATATAATCTGGTTTAATATTACTCTCTCTCTCTCTCTCTCTCTCTCTCTCTCTCTCTCTCTCTCTCTCTCTCTCTCTCTCTCTCTCTCTCTCTCTCTCTCTCTCTCTCCCCAGTTCCCTAGTTTGGTTGTTATCTTCTTCCCCTTCCTCCTTCATTTATTCATTGCTTTATCTTCGTTCCATTTCCCTATTAATAAACATACACTCGCCTTTATTCTCTCTCTCTTCGTTCTTCTGTTTCTCCAATGTCTACATTTCTTTGCTTTGTTTCTTTTCTTCTGCGTTTATCCTTATTTTGAATCATCATAACCTCTCATTGATTGTGTTATTTCCCTTTTCCTTTTCATTGGAATTTTTTTTTTTACTTATTTTCCTTCTAAAACACCTACACCTCCTCTTTGCATCATTCTTCTCTTTTGTTATCTTCTTTTTGGAATTTTTTTTCTTCGTAGCTCTACTGTCAATTATCTTTTTTATATATTTTTTTCTTTCATTCTCATAGTCTTTAAGCACTTGGATTTTGTCCCATTCTCGTCCTCTTCGCTCTCCGTCTATTTCTCCTTTTGTTATTTATTTATCTTCCTTACATCTCTAGTCTTCCTCTTTTTCTTCTTCTTACATTCAAAATCTTCTTTCTCTGACCTCTCCTATCAGTGTCTTCTCCTTCCCCTTTTTCCATCATCCATCAACGCCTTTTTTCCCATCTCCCTTCCTCCTAGTTCCTTCTTCTTCCTCTTCCTAATCACGCTACCCTCACCAACACTCCCTCTTCCTCCATTCTTCTTCCTCTCCCCTCCTTTATTGACCTTTCCTCCACTTCCTTCTTCCCCATTTTTCTTACCCTCTACTCTTTTTCGCAAACCTTCGCCTCTCTTGTCTTTCTGTGCTTTTCCTTCTCGTCTTCTTCCCCTCCTGGTTATGTTTCTCTTATTTTCTTCCTTAATTCCTTTCTGTTTTCTTTTGTCTGGCTTCTTCCTCTTTTCTCTTTCGTTCTATGTTTACAACTCCCACTTCTTTTGCTGTTTATTTTTCTCTCTTTTCAATGTCCTCCTAACTTTTTCTAGTTTCTTCTTCCTTCCATTTTACTATTCTTTCTTTCCATTCTTTCCCTTATACGTACCTTTTTTTCTATCTCCTTTTTCATCATATTTACATTTTTTTTTCTAGTCGATAACGATTTCATATTTTTTCGCTTTATCTTTCGTCTCATCTTTTTCATTATTTTCATTCTCACCAAATTCAGTAATTATTTCTCATCTACCAGTCTTTCGTCACCCATGCATTCCATTTTCCATTTTCTTTTCTTATTCCTCTATAGTTTATTTATCTCCACTTTCACGTTCTATAGATTCACCAACCTTCTCTCCTACCTATTAATCTTTGTCCTTCCTCCTCCTCCTCCTTCTCTTCTTCTTTTTTCCTCTATTTTAACCTCCATTTGGCCTGTTCGCATCCGGGCGTTTTGATGCCTATTACCACAAGATTTTTTTTTTCCTAACTTCCTTGGCCAGAGGGGTGACAGCTATTTTTCAACGCCAATTTGCAAAGAAAACTTTACACTGCCATAGGAATGACATAGCATTAAAGACGTGTCCATATAACATGATTAATTGGAATATATTTGGGCATAACGAAGCTATTTCCCGTGCTATAGGATAAAAACCCTCATTACGTAATTGATTTTTTCTGCCAGTGTAAACCGTAGAGCGAAGGACCTAAGATTTTATCATTTTTCAAGTCCTCTACTCAATATTCCCGCCCTCCTCTCCACCACACCCCTTTACACCCTTACACACACTACCTCCTACACCTCACACCTGTCACCCCTAATCTAACCCCTCCCCGCCTCTACCCCCCAGTCCCCAGCGCGCGCATCACCGGCTCGAGAGAGATCTTCATGAAGGCGGGCAGCGACATCAACATCACGTGCGTGGTGAAGGGCGCCATCAGGGGAGCGCCCGTCACCTGGTACCACGTGCTGCCCCGCAACCCACGTGAGTACACACCGGGGGAAGGGGTGGGGGAAGGATGGGTGAGAAGGAGGGAAAAGATGATGAGCTCAAGTGGAGAGGAAAGGGATGCTGTGAAAGTTACGCAATGGATAGGGAAGAGGAGAGAAGGAGAAGGAAAAGAGATAACGAAATAGATGGGAAGGGAAAAGGGAAAAGTGATGCTGGGGGACTACAAGGGGAGAGTATGCAGGGAATGAAAGAAAGGTGAGGAGAAGAAAGGGTATGCAGAAGAGAGAGAAAGACAGATGAGGAAAAAAACGAATGAAAGAGAAACAGAACAGAACAAAGACAAATAAGCAAAGAGAAGATAATACTAACAGAAAAAGCAGGAGTACAAATTGCAGATAAAGTACAAGATGTGTGGTTGGGGAGAGAAAGGAGGGAGGTAGAGGGGTTGTGGTGGAGGGGAGTGTGTGGAGCTGGACGAATGTTGAGAGGAAGGAAGGAAGGAAGGAGGAAAGGAAGGGAAAAAAAGTGTTGTGTATTTTGTTTTAGACTGTGTTACCTTTTTGTTACTTGTTGTTGTTGTTATTGTTGTTGTTGTTGTTGTTGTTCACTCTGCAAGACTGAATGCTTTGCTCTTGCATTTTTTTTTCTTTCTTTTTCTTCGTCGAACGAAGCTTTTGATATTGCGGATTGTTTCTCTCCCCCAACCCCTCTCTCTCTCTCTCTTGTCTGTCTTTCCACTCGTGTAGATTCATCTATTCGTATTGACTGTCTGCCTGTCTGTGTGTTTTCTGTCTTTTCTACGTATTTCATTCTCTGTCTCTTCGTTTCATTCTTAACAAATTTTATTTTTCCCATTTTTTTATTGATTTTCCTTGCGTTTCACATTTTAATATATTGATGTTATTATTTTCCTCTTTGTAGCCGTTCATTTCTATCACTTTATCGGAAAATCTCTCTCCCTTCTTTTTCGTAATCCACAGTCTGCTTTTCTTAATAATCTACATTTAGTTTCTTTCATAGTTTTATTTTTTTTCCAGTTATTCTTTTTGCAATATTCCAGCCTTTTTAAAATCAAATATTCCTCATCTTCATGTCTTCCGCCTGCTCCTCCTCTCCTCGCGGCCTCTCCCCAGCGCCACTAATTCACTCTCGCCTCGTGCATATCATTTTCCTTTATGCGGTTCCTTTACGTGCCTCCGCCGAGCCGCCTCCTTTGCCTTAGAAATCAGACCCTGAGACCCGTATTCCTGTTTTTTTTCATCAACCACCACCACCACTAACATCACTACCACCACCACCTCCAGCAAAACCCAATCGCATACACACCATCTGGACAACATTATCAATCCATACCACACCACACACCACCACCATCACCTCATCAGTAATTTGTATCACCACCTCTATAACCTCCACCACCACTACCAGCACCACACACTCACACACACACACACACAGCTCTTTCTCTAACACCATCAATCCACACTACCAACACCACTACCAACACCACCACCAACACCAACACCACCACTGTTTTCACTTGTAGCACACTCCATACACTTGTTTTCCCCTCCTCGTCCTCCCAAAGAGTTTTTCGACCTCGCTTTTCACCACAGGGTTGAGGGAAAAAAAGGACATGTAAGGGAGAGGAGGGAAGGACAGGTGTGAAGGAGAAGGTGAAGGGAACTGAAGGAAGAGGAGGAGGAGGGGGAGGAGGAGTACAAAGGAAAGGAAAAGCAAACAGCAACAGACCTCTTGGTCGTAACTAGGCTGTTTGTTGTTGCTACCATCTACTCTAATCTACGAGTCAGAGACACAGGACAGCAAAGGTGAAGGCTCCTCCCCTCCCACCAGTCCCTCTAGCCGAGGCTGGCATGAAAAGGAAGAATACCATGTAGTGTAGAAAAACTACAATGGAATTTTGTATGGATAGAAGGAAGATCATACACGACAACTAAGCTAACACTACTTTCTGTTAGACCGGAACAAAATAGCGGATGTTCGGGTTAGCTTCTAAATATTTGTCTAATCGGTTTTTCAACGTGCAAATAGTTTCGCTTTCGACGACGTTTTGATGCAAACCGTTCCACACACTGATGACACGGTTGAAGAAGTGTTTTGATTCATTTGAGTTGAAACACTTCTTCGTTATTTTGTATCCATTGTTTCTTGTTACACTTGATTGAGAGACTAAAATAATCATGAACATTAACGTTGTCGAATCCCTTGATAATTTTAAACACTTCTACAAGGTCACCTCTTAGCCTGCGCTGTGATAAGCTGAATAAGTTAAGTTCTTTAAATCTGTCTTCGTACGGTTTGTTTCGCAGCCTAGGGATCATTTTAGTACCTCGACGCTGCACCCTCTCGAGTTAATCTATATCTTTTCTCTAATAGGGAGACCAAAACTGAACGCAATACTCAAGATGTGGGCGAACTGACGGATTGTACAGTGTCAATATTACTTTTTCTGATTTATGTTCAAATGTACGACCAATAAATCCGATCAGTTTGTTGGTAATTTTTACTACTTCTGTGCAATGTTGACTCGGTTAAGATCGTTCGAAATTATTTCTCCAGGAGGAGGAGGAGGAGGAGGAAGAGGAGAGGAACATAGTAAGGGCTCAATATGCAAGGGAAGGAAAAATAAGAGGAGGAAAGGAAGGGGTTTTAAAGAACGAAAGGGAAAGAATGAGAAGAAAAGGGGAAGGGGCGGAGAAAGATGGATTCAAGTATATGTTTGAAGGGAGGAAAAGGAGGAGGAGGACGAGAAGGAAAAAGAGATTTGGAAGCGAGAGGTAAGGGAGAGATGGAGGAGGAGGAGGGTCGGGGAAAGGAATGCAGCTAAGTACGAATACGAAGAAAAATAATAATAAAAATATAGTCTTGGTTGTGAGAAAGATAAATAAAAATAGCAAAAAGTTACGTAGAGGAGGGAAAATACTGGAATTCTATTATAATATATTCACTTTTTGGGGAGTGAATGTGATTCTCTCTCTCTCTCTCTCTCTCTCTCTCTCTCTCTCTCTCTCTCTCTCTCTCTCTCTCTCTCTCTCTCTCTCTCTCTCTCTCTCTCTCTCTCTCTCTTAACGTTCGTCTATTCTTTCCATATTTCATTTTATATTTTCCTTCTCTCTCTTATCTATTATTCTTTCCTTTTCTTGTTTTGTTTTATTCTTTTCCTTTTATTCCTCTTCTCTTTTTCCTATTCTTTCGTTTTTCACTTCATCGGAATTTGAGTCTCCACAGGCATGCATTTTTTTCTATCCTTTCTCTCCCTCTTTTTTTCTCTCCTTCACTCTTCTCTCCATTTCCTCCGCGTCCTCTCTTCCTCCATACACAAAGCATTTCCTAATACCATTCTCCTTTCTTTCCTCTCCTTCTCATCCACGTCTTCTCTCCACACGCTGAGAAGATGAAGGAGAGAGAGAGAGAGAGAGAGAGAGAGAGAGAGAGAGAGAGAGAGAGAGAGAGAGAGAGAGAGAGAGAGAGAGAGAGAGAGAGAGAGAGAGAGAATAATTAAATAAACAGTAGAAAACTCCTTTCTTGACGTTAACTTTCCTGGATACATTTCATAAGGGATCAAACTAGTTTTAAATAGTTTCTCACCCTCTTACCCTTGCCCCCCTTCTCTCCCCTCTCTCCTCCCTCCTTCTCTGTGTTTTCCTTCATCTATTTTAGCTTTCTTTCTGTTGGTCAGGTACTTGTCGACACTTGTAATCATTGGATAGACAAACACTGAACAAACTAAAGTCCGTATATTCTATGGAAAGTAACAGAGAAAGGACGGGTACATGCGTACGCGATACAGAGACGGGGTGAACTGGCCCCTGAGGCACTGCCAGCCTCTGAGGGGCCACAACGGTCAAAACCGCTGACACCGAGGGATTAGTGTTGCCCCAGGCAAGGTGCCTATATTCAAAACTAACATTACCCACATCTTCCTTCCCCCGTCACGCTCACAGTCCTAGTCTTGAGCGGGTGCCTTGCCTCTGAGCCGGTCTGAGCGACGGGCACAGCGAGGTGAGGCGAGTCCGGGCGTGGAGGAGACTCCTCCACGGCCGGGGTGTCGACTGCAGGGGGCGGAACTGGCCGAAGGAAACGGCGGTTCCTCCACAAGATGCGGCCGCTCGGCATCCGGACGTGATAGGCCCTAGACCGGCCGGCGCCCATTACCGTGCCCACCTTGTCCCAACGCTGCGTGGTTGGGTCCTGGATGCGCACGAGAGCACCTATCTTCAGCGGCTGAAGCGGGCGGGCACGGGCGTCATACCGGGCCTTGGCATCTCGGGCACAGGTAGCGGCGCGGCGGTCACAGCTCTTCTGGCCTGCCACTCCTTCGCGAAGGCTTTGGCATGGGCAGGGACACAGGAACGGAGAGGACAGCCGACTCGAAGACTCAGTTTGTATCAAATCTTCTTCAAGGATTTTTTCCTTTTCTTATTACTATTCAAAATAGCTCCATTACCATGTATCCTAATGACAATTTAGTCAATTTATTTTTCTAGGATGTATTTTGTAAATAACTATTCGAGCTATTATTTTGTTTTCTCGGAATAGTGCTGAGCTTCCACGTCCACGACTCTAGCCCTGTTTACCTCGCCCTGTATGTACTTTGCCCATTTATTGTTACTTCCATGATTATTTTTATTGTCATTGGCATTTCCCGATGTTGTATCGTTAGGCGGGCTCTGACTTGTATGTATTTTTTTACATGCAACCATAATAGGCCCTCGTTTAACTAGTACACATTGTGCGACTGTAACATGGGTAGGTACACTGATTTTAAGGGTCGGGTGAGCCGCGAGGTCGCGACTTTTTCCGTGACCGAGCGATGTAATGTGTATATTATAACATGTGAATGTGTGAATGTATGTCGTATCGCCATGGCCCAGCGGCGCCAGGACGTTACACACAGACGCTACGTTGTGCTTAGGAGGTGCTCCTTGCCGTGGGAACGGTGCTGATTCAGCAAGCATGGTGCCGCTGGCCGCTCCTGTCCCGGGAGACGCCGGAGCAGATCAGAGCGGGCGGCGGACGAGAGCACAGGACTTCTCGGAGTGTGCGTACGACTTACGACTCGTCCACAAAATACTGTAACTATTCTGTGAATATATTTAAAAAGCAATACAACCATTTAATCAACCAGAGAGAGAGAGAGAGTAAATTAAGTGAACTCAAAGTGAACTTAATGGCTCCGCTCGGCCAACACATAACCCACATCACTTAACTAAAAGGCTATTGTGTTGTCTCACGACTTCTATCAACTGGAGAAAGCAGGCAACGGTACACCGGACCTGACGTGAGATAACAGTTCGCGCCTTAATCAAAAACACACAAAAAAACAGCTTACAAAAAGGCTAACAGTCTCGGTATCGGTGAGGAATCGCGAGCCACACAGAACCAGGCGGAACTTTCCTCCTCCGTGGTCCTGCAGGAGGGCGTAACCTACGCCGTACAGGCGCGAGGCGTCCGTCTGCAGGGTGGTGGGGAGGGCTGGGTTGAACGTGGCAAGGACCGGAGGACTTGACAGGGCCTCCTTCATCTTTTGGAAGGCCTGGTCATGGTAAGGTGTCCACGTGAACGTTCTTTTCGGGCTCATCAGGGGACGAAGAGGTAAGGCGGCGGCGGTGATGTCGGGAGAGCATTCTGCCAGCTGGTTCACCAATCCCATGAAGGACCTGAGATCCGTCAGATTGGCAGGCGTGGCGAAGTCTGCTATAGCTCGCACTTTCTCCGGGTCGGCCGCAATACCATCCCCTGAGAGCCGGTAACCGCAGAAGGACACAGTCGGAGCAGCCACGACAAACTTCTCGGGGTTGAGAGTGATGCCGTGCGTCCTGTACCGAGATAGTACCTTATCGATGCTGCGGAGGTGCGTGAGGTAGTCTTTGTCGGAGAGCAGCACGTCGTCCACTACCTTCACACAGTTGGTCACGCCTTGGAGTGCCGTGTCGCCGCGTAAACAGAAGGCGTCGCCCGTGGCGGCGAAACCCACGGGGCCTCGACAGTAGCGAAAACGTCCGTAAGGCGTGATGAAAGTGGTGAGTGGTTGGGCTCCCTCTGCCAGCGGAACCTGCCAGTAACCACAAAGGGCGTCGACCGTCGTGAAGAACCGCGACTCCGGGTCCACGCTCCGTATTGCTGTGAATGTCGTTGGCGAAGTGTGGGCCGTACGGGACCCCTGGCGTGTTAGCGTCGACAAGTCGGTGGGGATGCGGACTCCACCGTGAGGCTTGGCCACAGCCACTAAGGGGTGACACCAAGGGATGGGTCGTCGCCTGCGGGGCAATGACGCCTTGAGTCACCATAGAATCCAGTTCTGCTTGACTGCATCCCTGAAGGCGAGAGGGAGGACCTTGGGACTCTGTAGGGCGAAGGGCTGCGCGCCCTCCCGCAGGTG
>NW_026111122.1:10000-34892 GCF_024679095.1 Eriocheir sinensis | reverse complement strand
GACCACAAGGGCCTCAGGGAGTGATGGGTTTCACAGGTCCTCAAGGTGAAATCGGTTTGCGTGGACCAAAAGGTCTAGAAAGTAATTATTATCCTAACCGATATGGTAAAGTGTGTCTAACTTGGTCGAAGGAATTAACTAACGTAGTAGCAACTGACCATCATGGAAACATACCTATCAGTATGAGAAGATTAGAAGATGACTTGTCAATGTATGATAAAAAATACTGCTCGATTGGACGTGCGTGTGCAGGCACTAGGTGGTGGAGTTTATAAGTTAATCACTATTAACTCCACCAATGCTATACTTTTCATTACATTGCTAGTGCATAGACTTCACAACTAGTTGACGGGAAATCTCTTCAGTCTTGGCGCGCTGGCTTCGCGTAAGGGGCCGATTGTTATGGCGACTTTCACTGCGACAACTCAAACACACTCTGCGTTCTTACTCCGAATTTAAGTGGAAACAGGACGAAATCTTCAAGTTTTAGTGCATACAAGCAGGCAGGAGTGTCTCTAGAGTGATTTGGTCGAGGATTCAAGGTAACTTATATAAAATAGCACCATGCGTGCACTTTGAAAACGTTGTGTAAAAAATGGCAAATTTGCGTAACTTTAGGTTGAAATCTTTACGTAAAATGAATGATAACTGTAGGATAGTGAAGTCCACAGTTTTACGTATTAGGAAACAAGAAATGTATGTTTAGTTAGTGCCTACATGGCAACTCAGCTCAGTTCCCGCGTCGCCTAACTCGCCTTAGGCACGCAGTCAGCTGGGCACTTCCCCTCTGTAAAGGATTATCGCTGTCCTGCCTCTGTTTACTCTCCAAGTAAAGGACCTACAGTTATTCATCGTCTCTGTACCCTTCCCCACAACTGCAAGGATCCAGAGGACGATACAAGAAGACACAGCGTGCAGAACTTCATGGTGAGCAACAGGTTGGCCCAGCGCCTGCATTTGCTGAAGCTCGTCGGGTTCGTCCCCGGGGACGTGCAGGCCGACCTGGACCGGGCCAAGGCAGAGGAGAAGGAGGACGACGAGGTGATCTTGGCCCAGCTTGCCAGGGAGCTGGCCGACGACCAGCCGGACCCGCCGACGGACGAGTTGCTCCTCGCCGCGGTCGGCAACTACGCCGGCTACCTGGCCAGGAAGGTCCAGGCCAACTCCTCTGTGGCCGAGTGCTGCAAGCAGGAGCTTGCCCAGCAGGAGGAGATGAAGATTACCGTGGAGCTCGAGAGGGCGACCCGCCCTCTGTGATGTTCGACGCCCTGGTCGAGCTGGTCGACATGGGAGAGCTGGAGACCGGCCGGGCGGTACAGAAACGGCCAACACACCCAAAGGCCCACAACGCGTCCTTCGGGATTTAGCTGTGGGCCTCCCATATGTTCAGGGAGGACAACAACGAGCGCAGGTTGAGGTTCCTCCCCTTGCCATGCGCCACAGGGACGGGTTCAGGCACCTCCTGGAGTTCCTGGCGGCCTCAGACCCGACCTTGCAGGGGTACAGGTGCCAGGAGGGGCACAACCTGGCCAACACCATCTTGCCGCACATCAGCAGGTCCCTCTTCAACTGTTTCGGTGCTAATTTCTCCAAGGACGTGACCTCAGAAGCGAGGAAGAACAAGGCCTTGAAGCAGCCGACCGGCAGGAAGAGGAGCAGTATCGAGGAGGGCAGGAAGGAGACGGCGAGGAACAGGGACGTGTACAAGTCCAGGAAACTGACCGGGGCCCACAAGTCATAGGCCAAAAGGCTAAAGTGATTGTTCAGGGACGAGGGCCAGATAGCCGGCAAGACGTGCTGCGGCAATAGTGACATCGGAATTCAACCAAAATAAGTTGTGATTGTATATAGAAAAATGAATATTTTGCTTTTGTTGAGTAAAATTAAGATGTTTCTGCATGCTTTCCTCAAGTGTTAAGTTTCTAATGTGAAAATTAAGTGATTTATTAGATGTTAAAAACTTACGTAAAAAATTGCACTAAATAAAAAAAAAATAAGTAGCTATTTCGGGCAAAAACTTATAAGATATGCTAAATATTGCTATTGATTCTGAAAATATAAGTGATTATCTCTGCATTTGGTGATGTTTGTGCATCTAGCGTAAAATCTGAGGATTTTATAGCCTTTTTAAGTTTTGTTATACTTATATAAAAAACAATTAATCGGGATTTTATTAGGGAACGACTTTGAATTTTTTGATACCGCTGCTCATGGAGACTCATATATGCCTAAGGGAGGTGCCTGTTTTAGTTTCAGGTCGCTAGCTGCTTTGGTTTTGAAAATATTTAAATTTTAAATTTTTGAAAATCGGCCCCCTGCGAATCGGCCCCGCGCCCCGTTTCCCGTCAAGAGATTGTGAAGTCTATGGCTAGTGCAATCTGATTATCTCGAGGATCAGCAGGCGGGTGTACCTCTGTGTCCGACAGTCGTTGACACACCAGCTTACAAGTTCATGTATTTGACTGTGGAAGGTAATAGTAATCAGTACACGTCGGCTGTACTCAATACTCAGGAATCGTGTGAATATTCTCTACACTATAGCACTGGATCGGCAGGCCCCTTCTCGTGTATTTTAATTGCCCAATCTGTACAGTACTCAACAGCTGGTGTCATCAATGAGTCTTATAGTTCTGAGCTCGGGCCTGCTTATGGTCCATCAGATCCATCCTCTATCTGGATATCTGAAGACACCCAAATCTCTCTTGGTGATGAAATTATCATCAATCCGATGTATCGGTTAGAAACGCTTGAACCAAACAATGTACTCGATCTCTTCTTTGGAAAGGATACTACAACAAAATTTACCACAAATGCAATATTGATGTATGATTATTTATCTCAAATCAAATTAAATTTAAATAAGAGTTTCCACACTAACGAGAATGCAACCTTTTCGACTCTGTATTTGTTTTACATTCTGTATAAGAACTTTTTAAAATCGAAGGGATGGAATATCGATGTGTTGTTGCTCTGTCCTAGTGTCTTTTCAATGGTAAAGGCTAACGTTTGCAGATTAACTCTCCAATTTTATCTTGGAATGCAATCTGAATTTGTGCAGTTTTTTAATACATCGGATGCAGCAGCTTTGGAAAGTTACAAACCTGAAGTATACAATGCATCGAAGATTGTTTACGACTCTATGTTGGGTGACTACATTCCCGAAGAAACCGTGTTGAACTATGATAATATTTTCAATATTAATTGTAACCCGAAGAAACAAATTTAGCATGGTGAACCATAGTTGGAGCATTGTAGTCGTGAATCTGTGACACAGTATGATTAAACTTAACAGAAAAGAAGGCCTGATCAACAGAAGAAGGTGTCAGAACACACCATTTTCGAAATACTTCAATAGCCCTTGCAAACATGAGCAACCATAACTTGTTGTAATTTCTGAAAGTTAATTTTTTAAAGAGTTCGGCTTGATCGATAGGATGAATACCACTATTACACAACCACAAATCTTTGATGGATCCGAACATCTCTTCCTCTCAGATATCCATCCCTCCTCGACATCTCTACTACTACAGCAATCTGGTTGATCTTCCTCTTCTATATCTTCTGCATTAGTACAATCTTCATTATACTCTTCTTCGTCCATCTCATCTTCGATTTCCACTAATTCGTTACTAACGTTCGTTCGGGTCTTTTTAGAGTGGTAACATTTTGAGTCGGTGTCAGATGACAACTTTCTGCGTTTCAATATTCTCCTAGCTCGTCTTTGTTGTAATGCCACTTTTTCTTTACTCAATGCTATTAATGATGTTGTCATTAACCATGTTCAAAATCTTTTTTTCGTATTCACATTTCTTTAGACTCACTCCAATGTTAATAGCCAGCGGGAGATCAGCGGATGACTCTGTCAACTCACCGTTTAACGTAGCTGAATCGTACTTGGCATAGTTCTTGGATTGCCTGTTTGCATCAGCGCGCATGGCGCTGCGTTCAAGTATGCTGCCAATGGTCGTCTTTCCAGATTGGTCGTGAAACAACTTGAGTTGAAAAGCACCGTTCTCGAACACGTCTCCTAAACCCCCGTTACTTAGGAATACGGCCAGTAAAGCCGGTACGAATATTTTGAACATCATGATGCGATGAGCATCATAACCAATCGTGTTCAAAATGCTAAAATTAATAATCTTTAATAACGAATGCAACATTTCATACACTCCAGTTCTACAGGGAGAAATGATTAAGGCGTCAATGAAAGATTGAGATGTTCCTTCGTTGGGATGTACTAAAGTTGCACAGAGACTGTCTCTCTGTTCTTTAGTGAGAACGTTATTGGCGAATTCTATCAGTCGGTTCTTTCTTAACATACCGACTCCCTCTCTCCGATAATTTAACACGGACGATTCAATAATCGACGAGGCGTCCAATTCGTCTCCTTCAAATCTCGTTCGGTTGTGCTGTAATGCGTCTTCCCAATCCAAAGCAGCGCTCTTCTCTTCTGCTTCCAGTACCCGACGGATAATGTCGTTTCGATTCTGATACACAGCGTCAGGTAGGAGCCATAAATCCCGGGTGTGGACCATGTCACTTAATAGCGTGTTGTTACGCGAAAAATGATCACCCAAGTACAAGATACTACGTTCGTGAACACTTTTAGGATGCAGGTTTAAAGCTTCCCGGTCGTACAGACCGCAACCAATAGCAAAAGGTTCGTAACGAGTCATTCCCGACGATCTGCAACATTCGCTGATAAAATCGAAACTTCGCCAGAAACGAAGACGTTTCAGTTCTAGAGCGTCCAATCGAATACTAGGGTCTAATGGACCGTTGGGTAAATTTTTCGATCGAGTTAGAGCCTGTCCAAAACGAATGGAACCCCTGAGTAGAGTCAACCAATTGATCTTAGAAGATCCTACTGGGAACACTAAGTGTTGGGGAGTTGTGCCTCCAGCGTAACGAAATGCTACCAATTCTCCAGCTCCTTGATGAGGATTGACGACAAACCGATTAGGTAAGATCAAACCACCAGCACTCAATCTGTTGGGTTGGGAGAGTTGGTTCTTGTTATTTGTTGACATGTTTAATTCAATATCCCTCCGCTGGCTTATGGCTTGTGTAGGTTTAAATTCTTAATTGTTATTCGACGAAGCTTTATTTTGAATTCTTCACAGTATGGCGTCGTTTCTAACCGACGAGGAATTCGAAAGGGAGTACGGAGAGCGTTATGTCGATGATAATATAAACATGCACGCTCAAATTCGTGTGACCGACATAGAAATCTACAGGAGCAGTAAATTGAACGTACCTGCCTTAACACATTCTCGTACTTCTACTACTCTGGTCAGTGAGAAATTACCCTTATACAGAATCGACACGAGCGTTGGTAGACCTCGGTTGATGATGATAACTGACAACGGCGGTATAGCGACGATTCAAACACATATTCGACGAATAGGCTTTAAGAGAAAAAGTTTTACTAATGCTCGTTATGTAATGTGTGGTACGTTTTCAACGAATGTCAACGATAAGGAAATGATGGTCTTACCAGGATCGGGGTATGCCGGGCCGTGTTGTTCGGAGGGAGATAACAGAATTCACATTTACAACGCTAGTAGAAGAAGTGTTCGTTATGCTAGATTAACTCGACCTTACATCGGTGTCCTTTTAGACAAGTTTCCAATAGAATGGAAGGAATGCACTATCACCCCTTTTACTCTTTCGATGTTCATTTTAAAACCTAAAGAGCAAAGGACGTTAACGCTCGCCCGAAATTTAGGAACACCTCCAAGCTATTCCTTATTTTCAACTTCTATTGGAGCGTGTTATATTCCTCCTGGTATCATGCATGACGACTTAATCAACTTGAACAACGAAATTACTTTTTACAACGCACATTTATTGAACGATGTTAAGATTCACTTTAAGACATCAGACTTCTTGGGATACTCAATACCACTCCCATCACCGCTGACATCTAACCCGATTCACATCACAGATCTGTCGCTAATTGAAACCCTGACCAACTACAGTCTCACAACTCAACAAGATTATACGTTTTACCCAATCACCAGAACTACGGTCACATTTAACGAACAAGTTTTTGTGAAACATGCAAGTGTCACTTAACAATATGGCTGAACTTATGGAATAGAGTGTTAAGTCAATCGTTCATTTCCTATTTCCTATTTTAGAATCAAGAGTGGTTTTAAAGAGTTCAGGATCTGTAACAACAGAGGGTGTAGGAAATCTAACGGATGAAGATATACGACTCTCGGAAGGTTACATTCACATTAGTAAACTCTCACGAGATACAATTAATGTAGAAGTTAAACCGATGATAAACAATACTAACATGGGTCTGTTGTTTAACCATACTCATCCACCTTCCATATTCTCATGGTTTGATATCAAGTCAAACGGAAAACTGAGAAACGACAACCAAACCAATTTTACACCGCTGATTTTCACCAGACGTCTCGTTAAAACCAAGATAAGAACTAACGAAATCTTGGGCGAGTGGCAAGACAAACTAATTCGCCTAGATAATTTTATACTTAATAGCCAAGGCATTACAACGTACATTGAAAATAAATTAAACAACATATCTTACATGATCGGTTCCTACGGTAAATTCATTCGGAGAATCGCTGAAGTCAAATCATCAGCCTGTGTTGAAGACCAACAGCTATTACAGAACGTGGCTCTATCTTTGATGGATATCAATTATGACGACAACAAATTTCTGTCCCTGCTAGAATTCCAAAAAAACATTGTTTTGACGATTATGGGAAACACTCCCAATGGTTTATCGGTAAGAGTCATACGAGTGTTGAAGAAAATGATGTCGGAGATCAAACCCACGACGGTAGAAAAAATAGACTGTTATTGGAACTATCATTAACAAGCATATGTCTGCTTGAAATTTTAGAAATTATATTTTGACGGACAGACAAATTTTTACTAACAGACGGTGATATTACCTGCTGATTAGGGACGAGTGGACGTGACGAAGGAGGGGAAGGAGGAATAGGAGAGAGTAGTTTTTTTTTCTCGAGAAACATGCTGTAATCGGGGGTTAAACGTCGTCGTTGTGTTGATTGAGAAGATGACGGTAGGAAGGCTTCCTTCCTGGGAGTTACAGGTTTTTCGGCGTCGTTAAATAACTGCCAAAGTTTTTGGGATTTACGACGCGATAATTTTTTAAACGGTGCATCATGAGATATAATTCTATCTCTATGATACGATTTAGAAACAACTTTATCTCCATTCAAAACAGTTTTGGGATTACTTACACTTGGTTTACTACTACTTCTTCTTTCACTATTTTCTTTTTGTCAGATTCGAGTCTTGGTCTTTTCTGTTGATCTTTTGTTGACCAGCTTCTTTTTCTTGGACGTCTTCTAAATCTCGGCGGTGTCGTCGTTTGCTGCGAGATTCTTTTGTAGTTGATGATTTCTTATTTGTTTCCCTGACCGATGGCGGAGAAGTCGTTCGTGATGCGAAAGGTGAATCATAATCTGCACTTGCACTTGACGAAGCGACACCTCTGCGCATGAAACCAAATATATCGTAAGGACTCAACGGTTCTTCGAATCCCGTGTCCTCTGAAAAACATCCTCCTGGTGTCTTTGGTCTCTCAATTGGGGATAAAGACGGCGGTGTATTTGTCGTATCCTCAATATAAGTCTTGGATGTGTCTTTAATCTTTCTATTGTTTAAAATCCTCCGGGTGATCTGAATCCAATACATTTCCGAAATCTTCATATTTAGGCAATTGAACGCAAAGGAAGAGTAAATTGTTGTTCTCAAACAAGTAACGGTTCCATACATTGTCTTCAAGACTGTTAGCTTCCGTGTCGATCTTTTTTAGTTTGTCAATTATATTAACTGTGTCTATTGTCCATTTCAAATCTAAATATTTCGTTGCCATCACTACGTTCGTCCTCTGATCGTAAATGACAGCCAATAGTCTCCCGTCTGGCACAACACTGGCTGAACCTCCGTGACGTACATCCAATCTCATCAAGCGTGAATTTTTGGTCGGGTCTGAAGATTTTCCTTCTACTACAGGATCTCCACCGCTCCACACCTTAAGCTTCAATGTTATGGCAGTGAATTGGGACCAACTCAGAAACAGAACGCGATGGGTAAGACACCTTCCCACTGTGTCGTACACAGATGTTGATGACACGTATACTCGTACATCGAATTGGCGATCGTGTCGTCAAGCACTGGGTAAAGTCAACGACTTTAAACGTGCTTATCGCCAAGCTTTCAAGTCAGATAAACTCGTCAAAGGACATCTAGCTCCAGTGGCTGACTTTTTGCTAGCAAGTGAAAGACTCGCCACTTTTCAGATTTGTAATGTAGTACCTCAGCCGCAGATACACAACAATATAAACTGGAAGATTGTAGAACGCGAAACGCGTGAATTTGTGACTAATAATCCAACGGTTGTTTCTTATATTGAAACTGGACCAATCTACTGTGACGATTCCAAACCACTTATAAATAATTTATTGCATGTACCTATTGGTATGTACAAAATTGTAGTTGGACACAACGGATATAAGTTATTCACTCGTGTATCGATGTTCTGAGCATCTAATACGTCACCACGGCTAGGCACCGCCACAAGCAGCAGTCTAGATCCTAATTAAACCGCCACGGATACAGCAGAGTCATCAGATCCTCTCTGTCTTCTGGTCTCTTAACATAACTCTAAACATGGCTGATACTAAATCTGGATCTACTAACGATCTTATGGATTTTCAAGAAGAATCATCCGAACCTGTAAGAACAGCAACAACAATAATGTCACAGGATAATAAGTCGGGGTTTGGAACAAAGTAAAATAGTTTTGGTTTTACTACTTCACATCCAAATTTCGGAGGAGCAGTGTGTGGTGCTTTACCTGAATGTGGGTGTGGGTGTGGGTTACGGAGAAAAAAGCGAGCCGCGTGCTGCTACTACTGATGCAGCGAACGTTCGCAGCGGCGGTGAAGATGATGCAGCGAACGTTCGCGGCGGCGGTGAAGATGATGTTGCAACATCATCTAACTTAGGTGATGGAGCAGATCATGACTTATGCAGGGACACATTGGATTATTTCATGGCCTCACCCATACGATTGGTGTTCACACTCATACAAGACGATCAAAAAAATGACAGAGCTATGAGTGTAGGCGACATGGCCATTTTGGCCGTGTGGATCAATATTCGTGTATTAGGGCTTCAATGGACAGACTCTGCTATTAATCCTCGAAATAGTTGGTTGAGTGAAGTTCTTTGTAATCAATTATTGTTGAACGATCTCACTAACTTTGGAGTCTTGGGTGATTCTAAGATCGTCAACAGATTAGATTGCACGACCGATACCATTCACCGAAATGGAGCTCGTATACCCACTGAAAAAGACCAGTTAAATTTTCTTAAGATGACGTCTCAGCAGGATCGTAAACAGGCCGCTTGTCAGCACCGACTCATGAATGTCCGCACACGTACTCATCTAGGTCGTATTACAGGAGCGACATGGGCCCTAGAAGCCATCAAGACTCTTTCGAAAGGTTCCAAAGAAGTTTACGCCAAATTATCTTCCGCTATGGATGTGGCTCAACTGGGACACACTAACCTCGCTAACATGTTTCCTTACTACAGTACTAATTCTCTCTGTAATGAAAAAGAGAACGGTTTGTGGGGTTACGTACGACGTACGTCAGAATTGAAATACAATCTTACAAGGTAGACTGCTCCCCGATTTCATAATGAAAAATCCTCTGGGTGCGGCTTCCATCAATGGTTACCCTATTACAAGCGAGGGTGAGTTGATGGCGATGCTCAAGCGTCAGAAACCCGCAGGAGTTGTCCAAGGCAGTAGCGACAATGGCGGTAATAACAATGATAAATTCGGAGAAGGTATCATCAGCGAGAGTGCTTTGAGAGCGGTGGGTGATCAATTCCTAAACTCAGAGTTGAAACCACTAAAGAAAGCTTGGGATAAACTAATAGAACTCCTGGGAGTATTTAGAAAAACTGCAACTGTGTTTAAACATATTCTTTCTAATAATCCATCTAATCAAAAACAAAGCAACGTCACCTCCATGGTGCAAACCCTGCGCTCACATCGACACCATCAACAAGGCTCAGAACTTTATCAGGGACGAAGTAGCGAGAGTAGTGGCAGGTAGCGACCTAATCAGTAGAGGGTACGGGGGAGACCCCACTCATGCATTGGTTTCTCCTCATCGATATGAATTCTTTGGGGTGCTCGGAGCCATTTCAAGTGGTGTTCAAGACGGTCTTAACGGACTCTACTCCATGAGGAATATTGACGTTGATATCTTACGTAGATCCCTAGAAGAACAGGTTGTTCTTCCGAACAAACAAGGTAAGGTTTTACCCGAACATGGTAATTTACGATTCAACAAAGCGGATCAGTTGATCACTAATAGCGAATCGATCTTTAGATCACAGGCTTATAATGTAAGTGGCGACAAGCTGAAGAGGGTGATTGATACCATAGTTCAAGGCTTCGAAAGTATAGATGCCGCTCAACGTCGAAACGTCGATGGAATTCCACCTATGACTCTAACGACCAGTAACGAAATTAAACGACATGGTGTTATCAAACTGTTGAACGACAATCCTGTGCTACTTCAATCCATATCGAATACTTTGTACTTTGGAAGAGAACAGGAAAATGATCAACCGCAAGTTACGAACTTTAAAATATATTCAAACACCGTCAGAGATCAAAATGATAATATGAATCATCTTTTCAGTACTAAGGTACGTTAACTAACTAACTCTGTTGGTTGCAAATTAATAAAAAGACATTCATACAATGTTATATTTATTCCAACCTTATTTTTTTTTTAATTTTACTTTTACAGGTTTTCTTCAGTGTAGGCGAGCATGGTGAAAAATGTTTTTGATTCTACCGATTGAACAGCCTGAGGAGTTTGTTCTGTATTAACTTGAACCAAAAAGACGCCTTCGCCTTGACTGTCTGCTACACTCATAAGCTCATGGATGGCTGGAAAAATGTATGTTGCATCACTGTTGTCACTACGTGTTGAAAACATGGAAACATACACTTTACAGTTTGCAGTGTTTTTAAAACGAATTTTAAAATTAATTATATTGGCCCCAGTAGATATTTTGTCGATCCAAATATACAAAAAGACATTAGGCACTATATCATTTTCTGAAAAAGTATTATCAATTAATTGGATCGGGAAGGCTCCGTGCTGTTGAGGTATGTTTGTGTTAACATAGGTAGTTTGCGTATTATCATCGAAATAAAAATTTAATAGACTTAACCGGTTTTGTTTGTGAAGTCGTTTGTTCTGCAAAGAGGATTCTTGAAGAAGAAGTGTGTTCATATTACTCTCACTGAGCAATTGATGATCATCGATTAATTGTTTAACATCGACTGTTAAATCAAATATAATATCTTCGTTGACATTCGACACGATACGTGCCAGTTGATTCCTCACAGTTTCGGTTAAGTTGACTTTAATGACTTCACTAATCTTAGTTTTTAAAGATTCTGAATTGAACACTTGATCTGAGAAAGCCAACATAGATTTATTCAAAAACAAGTTATAAAACGTATCAAGATTTTTACTAACAATGTATCTTTTCAAATAATCGTATAACAAGTACAAAGTCAATGGTTGATTCGGAATTTCTTTCTGAAGTGTAACCAACCTCTTGTCAACTAAGGCTTCAATTCTTTGCTTCACGGTGTCAGAGAGAGTAGCCATCGCTGCCTGCGGTGCTGCTGCTAAAGCAATCCGTCGTCTATTTCACTAACGTCTGCGTCCTGTTCTGCAATTAAGGGTTCGCGATGTAACAAACGATTCTGATACACAGCCATTAACGTAACGCTTATGGCTACGAAGACCATTAACAATATCAAAATCGACGAATCGTTCATTGTTATTATAATTATTCTTTTAACTAGATTGAAAAATTATTACACCGTCCTTCTGTATCTTGACAGAAGAATTGCCAAGTAATCACACGTCTGTTAAATAGCTAATTATGTTTAACACACCTAAGTCTCAGCGCTCACGACTCGGTCCGCCTTCCTTTGTTGTCTCAATTTTAGAGGGTGTGCAAAATAGATCTACTCTCATGAAATATTCGCTAATAAAATCCTTCATACTTTTGGCTATTCGCAGGAGACTCCTATTGGTTTCGATGAGTCCTGCTACGGTTATATCTTCTTCGCGTCGAACAAAGTTCATATCGTATCCCACGGAAGATAACAGTCGAATACAAAGAGTTAGGATCTACATAGAGAGATGTACACATGAGGTATGTAAACCAGTAACACACTGACTTACAATTCTGACTTTATTGTTAGAACTGAATGTCGTCTACCTTTGATTGAAGTGAATGCGTGTCTTTGTCTTCCGAAGCTTCCGATTCTGAATCTAGTTCGTATTGATTGTCGTCTAACCTTATGTGAGGTGAATGTGTGTCTTTGTCTTCCGAAGCTTCCGATTCTGAATCTAGTTCGTACTGAATGTCGTCTAACCTTGTGTGAGGTGAATGTGTGTCTTTGTCTTCCGAAGCTTCCGATTCTGACTTTAGTATTATGTTAACCATAATTTAGGATCTACATAGGGAGATGTACGTTCGAAATGAATGTCGTCTACCTTTGATTGAAGTGAATGCATGTCTTTGTCTTCCGAAGCTTCCGATTCTGAATCTTGAATGTCGTCTGACCTTATGTGAGGTGAATGTGTTTTCGATTCTGAATTTAGGTCGTGCTAGAGTTTATACTACATTCATAAAGTCAGAATTGGAAGCCAAAGACTTCACATCCAGCAACTACAAAGTCAGAATCGGAAGCACCGAAAGACATAATTGAAAAAAAAGAATCGTCAAATGTGTCGAGGTCTCCGTCCGATTTTGATCTAGCGAAGTTTGCTACTGTTTCGCTACTTGTCAATTCACCGTTGCCAGCAACGAGTAAAGTCAGCCGAGACCCTGTGAGCCACTGCAGCTCGCTAGCAGCTCACCCCCCACCGTGTTGAACCCCACCGCCCAACACCCGAGCCGAGAAACTCTCGGCTAACTGGCCGGGAGTGACCCGATGAGGTGTCCCCCCCCCTAAAAAGTCCACTTACGGCTCAAACCGGGCGACCGGACCGCTCGATTCTGCACCTGTTAGGGATGAAATGCGTGACGCGAGCGCGCCGATATCGTGAGTTACCACTGAAAGTCAGAATGCGACGCTTCCTCCTCCCGATTTGGAGCGTAGGGATAACTGAACTATTTTAACGGATGGGTTTCGGTCACGACGGTCGACGATTTGGACCATTCGGGAGGCAGAATCTGTCGCGCTCGTCACCCTATATGTTCACAGGTGTGCTCAAGGCACTTCGCTACACGCTAGATGCGCTACTAAGGTGGCGTTGGACCGTCACTGGTAACGCTGGGGAGGTCGTCGTCAAAAAAAACCCATAGCCTGTACACCCCCGCTGACCCTCCACCCCCCGCATCTTAATTTTTAGTAAATTGACACAAGAACACACACATTCACCTATTAGAATCGGACACTCTGAAATAAAAAAAAACATTAGTTGCACTAAAACAAACCTATATTATCAGAATAGGACGCTCAGAAAGACAAGAACACACATTCACCTCGATAGAGTTAGACGACATTCAGTTGTATTATAATTGGATGATAAAATATACAAGAACACACATTCACCGATAGAGTCAGAATCTGTTCATGATCAACACTAGCTAGAGTGGGGTCCGATATTTGACGATTTCGTTTCATAACAGTCTCCTAAGCGTTAATCTAAAAATTGAGTTTTCTGAGGGAAGGTATATAAATTATTAGAGAGGGAGAAAGTAGGAATCTGTAAAGTTATATTCTCGAATTTAGGTAGTTTGTCGCGACAAAGATAGAAATTGGACGCTCCGTAGTGCACAGACACACATTCATCTCAATTAAGTTTATAATCTGTATGCACCCCCATGAGGATTTGGACCCCACTTTGTACTATCGATGTACATATACCCATGCAAAATTTATATTCTGAAGTTAGTGTAGAGACATTCACAGCTAACCATACAGCTACAGGGCCATCAACCGCTTGTTCTGCGATGGGAGTTCTCATAAGAATTACCGCTAGTTTGTCGTTCTTGAGATTAGAAGGCGAGTACTCGCTAGCTTTTATTTCGTTTTTTCAGCCTTATTCGTATATTTTTTTTTATCCTTCTTCTTTTCTGTTTGTATCGTCTGTTTTGTCTTTTTTGTCTTTTCATTTTATTGTTCTTGCCTTTCATCTTCCTCCTTCCTGTCATTTCACTTTTGTATATTATTATTTTTACTTCTGCTTCCTCGTTTTGCTTTCCTGCGTTTTTACATTCTCATAATATTAATCTTCCCAATTTCTACACATTTAAATACTCTCTTTTGTTTCTCTTCTTTCCCATTCGTGTTTATTTTTTCCTCCTTTTTATTGTTTTCTTCCAACTTTTTCTATTTCTTTTCATATCCTCTTACTTTTTCATATATTCTAAGTCTTATTTCGCCTCTTATCCCTTCTCCCTACTCTGCCTTGCTTTAATTCTTCCATCGCCTTCCTCGTAACTTCCTTTTTGTATCCTCTACGTTCTTTGAGTTATAATTCATTGACATTTTTTCTTCCATTTCCTTCTTCCGTTTTCTTGTTCATCTTTTTGTTTCCTTTTTGCAAGTCTTGTTTTTACTTCATCTAATATTTTTTCCTTTCTTTTTTTTCTTCGTCCTTCTTCTTTTGCTTCTTTTCTTCCTGTTACTCCTTCAAAACTCTCACTTACTCATACTTATTATTTCCATATTACTCCTTCTCCTTTTTCCTGCCCACAAACTTTTCCTTCGATTTTGCATTCCGCTTTCATCATTTTCCTCCTATTCTCTTCCTTTTCTTCTGCAGTGGTGATGCCGGGAAGAAGGGTGGAGGGGGGCGGATATGGTAGTCCTGGTGGTTGAAGTGCCTGCCATGATGGTGTTAATGGTCGTTATTCAAGTGGTGGGTGATTAGTAGTGGTGGTAGCGGCAGTGTTCCTGATAGTGTTATTAGTTGGAATGCTTATTTTGAGTTTAGGTCTACGGTTTTGTTATACCATGTTTCAGTTACTATTCTTCCATTGTGTGTGTTTGTGTGTGTGTGTGTGTGTGTGTGTGTGTGTGTGTGTGTGTGTGTGTGTGTGTGTGTGTGTGTGTGTGTGTGTGTGTGTGTGTGTGTGTGTGTGTGTGTGTGTGTGTGTGTGTGTGTGTGTGTAAAATTAACCGTGGCCTGATCGCGTCTTCCTTTTAGTGTCACATTTTTGCACAGCTCTCCTCCGCCCCGCCCTTCTCGTGGCCTGACAGCCAATCACACAGCAGAGCCGCGAGTGGGATGCCAGGTTCCACTTCTCGTAAAATTCGTCAGTTTTATCTGTGTTTTACATGCATAAAAAGGTCGAAGATACATAAGTGTGTACCATGTGGACGTATTTTTTTTATTATTTTTTCATTTGATTTTGTTCGACTTTGATTAAATCCAGTCAGTGAAGAATTAGAACGGCCAGACTGGTGTGTTGACATCGTCACTTGATGAGAGAGAGAGAGAGAGAGAGAGAGAGAGAGAGAGAGAGAGAGAGAGAGAGAGAGAGAGAGAGAGAGAGAGAGAGAGAGAGAGAGAGAGAGAGAGAGAGAGAGTTTTGTGGGAGCTATTTTCAGGTAAATGGAAACAATTTTGTTAGCAAAATTTCAATATTTTGATTTATTGATGAAGGAGTTATTGGCAAGTCGGAGAACAGATTTGGCACGATTCTTGGCATAAATGTGAAGACCATTTTTAGCAAAAGTTCTAAGGCTCCGGCACCTTCTGTGAGCTGCCTCAATCGTTGATAGCACGCGAACAAGCGTGACTGAACCAGGGAGTTTTGCCATGATAAATGAATAACGCGGAATGTGTGGCTCCATCCCGATCTCACCTCCGTCACGCTCTGGGCACGCGTCTCAGACCTGGAAGCTATAATCATTCCGCAGAGAATGAGAGACAAAATAAAACTCAGGTCATCACACTGAGCTGAAGCATACAGGCAAGAGCATTCTAATACCTTTCATTTAAATATAGTTTTAAAACAGTTGGTCGTTCAGACAACTCCTTACATAACGTTTCTTGTTCTGAGGTGCAACACGACCCCACTATCCCTGCCTAAGGTTTTTTGTAAGACAATATTTTCTATTTTTTCATTTGAAATATAAGATAAGAAATGTAAGCACACACATGTGTCCAAACACTCCCCACAGATGCGACACTCATGAACAATTTGTTCCGTAGAAGTGGCACCGTTCCATGGGATGCGTTCCTCTGCATGGTGATTTTAGTCAGCTGGCGAGCCGTTCCTCTCAGTGTGATTGTGGTGCTTCTTGGCACTCCTCAGTCTCTGTTATCACCAATCAGCGACAGTGACTGTTCAGCGGGTGTTGAGAAATGCACCCGGAATGTACGTCACCTGTACGTCGCTGAACATTTGAGTTTGATCACGACGCTGTGTACTCGCCCGGTGCTCACAGAAACTCGCCACCACTCGGCTTTGCGCCTCTCTTGGCACGACTTCTGCTGCGGGAGTTGGTGCCCCGATGTGTCTGTCCCTCGTAGAAATGCTTTGTTTCGTATCTGGGCGGGACGTGGCTGCTGGCGTTGTGCTGGCGGTGCTGTGAGTGGCGGCTGTTGGTGTAGTTGTGTGCAGCATACCAGCCACTGTTTTGCTGGAAGGAGTCGTTGCTCCACTGTGCCGGCCTCGCGAGGTGCCGAGGTGCGCCACGCAGCGAGTTAGAGGCGGATCTAACGGGCTGCTGGTAAGGCCTCGAGGTAAAGTTGGGAGGCTGAGTGACTTGGAGCGGCGCGGCGTATCTGAAGGTGTCGTGGCCACGGTACACCTCACGTTCCTTAACGGGGGCGCGGAGGTTACCAAGGTTGAAGCACATGTCCTGGACAGGTGGACCGTGGCATCTTTTCTTTCTTCAGGATACCTTTAGGAGACTTCCCTTCAGTAGTGGTATTCATTTGTGCACAGCGAGCTGCTCCAACTGTTTGCTGGTGTCGTGTGTTGTGTTTCTTTACCGCGTCCTTTGCTGACCCTTTCTGTGGCTTCACTGTTCTCTCCTTTCGCCTTTCCAGCTCAGGACGAATGCTGGAGAGAGGAAAGCCATACCTGAAGTAGTCGTAGCCACAGTACAGTTCACGATCCTTGACGAAAGTGTTCAGGTTCTGGAAGTTAAAGCGCACACATTTATGAGCGGTGCTGGCCGTCTTTCCTTTCTTGAGGATCCCTGTGAGGTGTTGTGGCTCATTGATTTTGTTGTCTGCATCTGTTGCTTCCTCTGTAACTGTTTTCTGAGCCTGTGGCAGTTTGTTTACTGCTTCCTTTGGTGGCTCTTCCTGTGGCTCCACTGCTCTCTCCTTTAGGCTTTCCAGCTCAGGACGAATGCTGGAGAGCGGGAAGCCATACTGGAAGTAGTCGTAGGCACAGTACAGCTCACGATCCTTGACGAAAGTGTTCAGGTTCTGGAAGTTAAAGCGCACACATTTATGAGCGGTGCTGGCCGTCTTTCCTTTCTTGAGGATCCCTGTGAGATGTTGTGGCTCATTGATTTTGTTGTCTGCATCTGTTGCTTCCTCTGTAACTGTTTTCTTAGCCTCTGGCAGTTTGTTTACTGCTTCCTTTGCTGGCTCTTCCTGTGGCTCCACTGCTCTCTCCTTTAGGCTTTTCAGCTCAGGACGAATGCTGGAGTGAGGGAAGCCATATTTGAAGTAGTCGTAGGCACAGTACAGCTCACGAATTTTGACGAAAGTGTTCAGGTTTTGGAAGTTGAACCTGATCATTTTCTTGACCGGTGTTTGAGATGCGTCCCGCTGTTTGAAGCTGCTGATAAGGGGCATCTTTTCCGGTGGGCCGGTAACGGCCTTGCTCCTGCTGGAAGGAGCGTCCCCAGCCGTGCCTTTGTGCCCGGAGGGGAGCTCATCGTATACCTCCTTTATTTTCTCTCTCTTGACCATGTGCAGAGTAATTACGAGAGTTTGAACCCTCTTGCCATGGCTCTCCAATTGCGTGCAGTCTTTTTGTGCGACTGTTGTATCATCCAGTGGCTTCTGGACCTTCTCTCTCTTCACCAAGTGGATTGTGATGATGAGAGTCTGACGCCTCCTGCCAGTGGCCTCCTTTTCGCCCTTCCCCACCACCCCATCAGCATCCAGCAAGGTGTCGGAGGGGATCTCCTCCTCCACCACTGCGAGAGGCTGAGCAGCCTTCTTCAGGCAGACCAGGGCCTGTTGCCCTGCATCGGCCTGGGCACCCGCGTTTTCGGTTTCCTCGACGATGTCGTCAGGTTCCTCGGAGCGGCTGCGGCGCTTCCGCCTGGCGAAGAGCCAGCCGAAGCACCCGCAGCACCAAGACTTCTTCACTTGTTTTTGCTGAGTCATTTTAATGTAAATGAACAATCTTTAGCAGGAACGTGCAGGTCATCAACGTTGTCCTCTTCTGGGATGGCTTCTCCTCGTCGTGTTCCGCCTTGGCTACACCGACCACTGGCGGGGACGCTCAAAGAAAAGGCTGAGAGTGTAACGCTGGGGCGATGGGACGTAATGCAGGTGACGAAATGTTGCTGGAAGTAGTGCGCCCATCCCACGCCCACGCCCTCATGCTCCTCCTGCCACCCACACTAACCCACACAACCCACTCCCTCATCCCTGGCCGAATGATTGCTACCAGTATTACGCCCATTCCAACCCCGCACCCACGCCCTCATGCCACCAACACCAACCCACACAACCCACTCCCTCATCCCTGGCCGAATGTTTGCAACAAGTATTACGCCCATGCCAACCCCGCACCCACGCCCTCATGCTCCTAGCTCCTTCTACTCACACCAACCCTCATAATTCATCCCCTCACCTTCACCTAAACCTGCCGGCGCCGCAACACACATCTCGTCACACCGAGAAGCCGCCGTGAGCTGGGACTGGCCGCATCGTGCCCACCTTACCCAACGAACCACTCGGCCGAAAATTCTTGCCACAAGCCAAGCAAGAACTTCGTATTATTAATCTTACAAGAATAATAACATGTCACACAAATATATTTCCCTTATATTGATTATTGGCAATGAAGGGAGGCGTACAAAATATTTACAGTTACAAATATTTAGCTGCTGCAACAATACGATTTCTCGGGTAGTTTTTTTCTTCTGAATTTTCACAGATGACGCGTTCAGCGGCGTGAGGCTTTGTTAACTACTGGATCGTCCCGCCTTGCGCTCCAGGAGCGTTTGTGTTTTTTTTGTCTCTTTTTATATTTTATATACAAATACACACACACACACACACACACACACACACACACACACACACACACACACACACACACACACACACACACACACACACACACACACAACACCACCTCTTACTGCCACCTGCTGACTCTCTCTCTCTCTCTCTCTCTCTCTCTCTCTCTCTCTCTCTCTCTCTCTCTCTCTCTCTCTCTCTCTCTCTCTCTCTCTCTCTCTCTCTCTCTCTCTCTCTCTCTCTCTATTCATTTATCATGTAAAAATTCCCTGGTTTAGTCACGCTTGTTCGCGTGCTATCAACGATTGAGGCAGCTCACAGAAGGTGCCGGAGCCCTATAACTTTTGCTAATAATGGTCTTCACATTTATGCCAAGAATCGTGCCAAATCTGTTCTCCGACTTGCCAATAACTCCTTCATCAATAAATCAAAATGTCAAAATTTTGCTAACAAAATTGTTTCCATCCACCTGAAAATCGCTCCCACAAAACTCTCTCTCTCTCTCTCTCTCTCTCTCTCTCTCTCTCTCTCTCTCTCTCTCTCTCTCTCTCTCTCTCTCTCTCTCTCTCTCTCATCAAGTGACGATGTCAACACACCAGTCTGGCCGTTCTATTTCTTCACTGATTGGATTTAATCAAAGTCGAACAAAATCAAATGAAAGAATAATAAAAAAAATACGTCCACATAGTACACACTTATGTATCTTCGACCTTTTTATGTTGAAAAGACAGATGAACTTGACGAATTTTACGGGAAATGGAACATAAGAACATAAGAACATAAGAACGTAAGGAGTCTACAAGAGGCCGGTTGGCCTATACAAGGCAGCTCCTGTACACTCAACCCCACCTTACCTCACCATCCATGAATTTATCCAACCTCTTCTTGAATGTATCTACGGTATTGGCACCCACAACATGGCTCCCAAGCCTGTTCCATTCGTCCACCACTCTATTGGTGAACCAATTCTTGCCTATGTCTTTGTTGAATCTGAATTTGTCTAACTTAAAACCATTGCTACGCGTCCTACCTGGCTCTTTTACTATCAAAATCTTATTGACATCCCCTCTATTAAAGCCCTTCATCCATTTGTAGACTTCGATCAAGTCTCCTAGCAACCTTCGCCTTTCTAGAAAGTGTAGATTTAAGTGCTTCAGCCTGTCTTCATAAGGCAAGTTTCTCACCCCCTGAATCATCTTTGTCATCCTCCTCTGTACAGATTCTAACACCTTGATATCCATTCTATAGTGGGGGACCAGAACTGAACTGCATAATCGAGATGAGGTCTAACTAATGCTAAGCAAAGTTTGAGGATGACTTCAGCGCTCCTATTGCTTACGCTCCTTGAGATGAAACCAAGTACTCTGATGGCCCGACTTTTAGCCTGAATGCATTGAGCCCTAGGACGGAGGTCATAGCTCACTAGGACTCCTAAAGGTGCGGTCACACTAGCTACTGATATCGCTGGATCCAGCGGTACGGCTTGATCGGCCAGCCATTTGCGCTGCACAAGCTAATGATATCGGCTGCTTTGAGCTATCGATACGGACCGTTTTCACTGGCCGTACTGCTGGCGGCAGCGGTAGCCGAATGGAAGGGAATAAGAAACTATCGTTTATTCAGCATACATGCAATCAAAAAATATTCCATTTCTTTTTTGAGGAGGGACTTTAAATGCGTAATATAAAAGCTAGACGACAATACAAGAAAATTTCCAAATGTATTTTTTTTTCTTTAATGGAAATATAATATTCATTTCTTATTTGACCTCGGTGACTTTCTAACGGGTCACCTGTACAGCAAGAGCAAGAGCAAGAGCGAACACACTTGCCAGCCATGGTCTTATCCACTTTCGTTTCACTTTTCTTTTCTTCTTCAAGTCCTCACTGGCTACAAAACAAGTGGCAAGAGTAATTGTGGACAGAGCGAATCCAAGAAGTGCTTCCTCCATAGCGGCTAGTGTTGTTATGATATGATCCGCTAGCTAGCTAGCTAGCGGACTTTGCATGTGGTGTGACCAGACTGCCGCGCGTATCGCTGGCAAGCCAGCGAAAACAAAAGCCAGGCTTGCGTTAACAATAGCAAGTGTGACCGTAGCTTAAGTCTCTCTCACGCCCGGACCTGTTTAGAGGAGTGTCATTTAAGGAGTAATTGTGTGAGGAGTTATTCCTACCTACACTCAAAATGCTACACTTCCCGACAGTGAATTCCATCTGCCACTTCCCGCCCAATCATATAGTCTGTCAAGCTCATCCTGGAGAACCCTAGCGGCCCTGTCTGATTGGATTACTCTACCGATCTTGGTATCATCTGCGAACTTACTGACATCACTACTAATTCCTGTGTCCAAGTCATTGATGAAAATAATAAAAGGCAGAGGACCCAGCACCGACCCTTGTGGGACGCAACTCGTGACACTGTCCCATCCAAATCCCACACGCGGCTCTGCTGTGTGATTGGCTGTCAGGCCACGAGAAGGGCGGGGCGGAGGAGAGCTGTGCAAAAATGTGACACAGAACGGGAATACGCGATCACACACACACACACACACACACACACACACACACAATGGAAGAATAGTCAGTGAAACATGGTACATCAAACCCGCAGATTCAAATTCAAAATAGGCATACCTACCAACAACATTATAACGAACACCGCCGCTACCACCACTACTAATCACCCACCACTTGGATAACTACCATTAATACCATCATGGCAGGCTCTTCAACCGCCAGAACTACCATACAGCCGCCCCCCACCCATCCATCACCACCACTACTGCAAAAGAGGAAGAGAATAGGAGGAAAATGATAAAGGGAACCCAAATATCGAAGGAAAGTTTTTGAGTAGAAAAAAAGAAGAGAAGGAGAAATATGGAAATAATATGTATGAGTAAGTGAGAGTTTTGAAGGAATAAGAGGAAGAAAAGAAGGAAAAGAAGAGGAACGGAGAAGAAAAGTAAAGGAAAAAAATATTAGATGAGGTGAAAACAAAATATGCAAACATGAAACAAGAAGATGAACAAGAAAACGGGAGAAGGAAGTGGAAGAAAAAATGTCAAGGAATTAAAACTCAAAGAACGTAGAGGATACAAAAAGGAAGTTACGAGGAAGGCGATGGAAGAATTAAAGCAAGGCAGAGTAGGGAGAAGGGATAAGAGGCGAAATAAGACTTAGAATATATGAAAAAGTAAGAGGATATGAAAAGAAATAGAAAAAGTTGGAAGAAAACAATGAAAAGGAGAAACTAAACACGGATGGGAAAGAAGAGAAACAAAAGAGAGTATTTAAATGGGTAGAAATTGGGAAGATTAATATTATGAGAATGTAAAACGCAGAAAAGCAAAACGAGGAAGTACTAGTAAAAACAAAAATAACATACAAAATTGAAATAGGAGGAAGGAGGAAGATGAAAGGCAAGAACAATAAAATGGAAAGACAAAAAAGACAAAACAGACGATACAAACAGAAAAGAAGAAGGATAAAAATATATACGAATAAGGCTGAAAAAACGAAATAAAAGGAAGGATAAGTAAAAACACGGTTGGGGAGGAGGAGTAAGAGGAAGAGATGAAAGGAAAGAAAACAAAATGGATGACAAAATTTAGATTGAGATAATGAGGAAGTAAAAGAGGGTTTGGAGAATGGCCGCGCGGGAGAAAAGATGTGAGCCAAATTAAGAATGAGAGGGTAGGCAGGAAAAAAAAAAAGATTAGAAGCAAAATTTGGAGTAAGATAATGGGAAGCAGAAGAGCGTGACGACTGGAAGGAAGTAGAAGAGGAAGAGGAAGAGGAAAAGGAAGTGATTGAAAGAGGAGGAGAAAGAGGAGATTGAGATGGAAGAAAAAAAAGATATGATATAAAAAGCAAAGTAGGAGTAGGATAATGAGGAAGAAGAAGAGGAGAGTCAGGACTAGAAGGAAGTAGAAGAGGAAGAGGAAGTGATTGAAAGAGGAGATTGAGAAGGTTGACGTGGGAGAGAAAAAGTGTTAAAGGAAAATAAAAAAAGAAATGAAAGGAAGAAAAAAAGAACAAGATTAAAAGGAAAATTTGGAGTAGGGTAATGAGGAAGTAGAACAGAGTGAGGACTGGAAAAAAGTAGAAGAGGAAAAGGAAGAAGGAAAAAGGAGAATCAAAAAAGGAAAATCAATGGAAAACAGTTTAATTTGAGCAGAATGTATTGCAAAGACCGTCAGAAAAAAAATGAAAAAAACATAATAAAAAAGGAAAGAGGAAAAAGGGAAAAATTGGAGAAAAAAAAACGATGAATAAAAAAGAGTGGAAGATGAAAAATGAAAAAAAAATGATGAAAACGTAGAATTAAAACTGGGAGAGAATGATCATAAGCAGGAGTAAATTAGAAGATGGGTGAGCGGAATAAAAGCAGACTAGACAAAAAAAGATGAGAGAGAGAGAGAGAGAGAGAGAGAGAGAGAGAGAGAGAGAGAGAGAGAGAGAGAGAGAGAGAGAGAGAGAGAGAGAGAGAGAGAGAGAGAGAGAGAGAGAGAGAGAGAGAGAGAGAGAGAGAGAGAGAGAGAGAGAGAGTTAATGTTGCCTTTACACTTTTTCTTTCGCATGTCTGTCTTTTCAATCCCCTCTTTTTCCTCCTCTTTCAGTCACTTCCTCTTCCTCTTCCTCTTCTACTTCCTTCCAGTCCTCACGCTCTTCTTCCTCCTCATTGTCCTACTCCAAATTTTCCTTTTAATCTTGTTTTTTCTTCTGTTAGTTTTCCCATTCATTCTTAATTTGGTCTACATCTTTTCTTTTTTCCAACCCCTCTTTCAGTTCCTCATTATCCCACTAAACTTTAACTCCCATATTCTTTTCTTTCATCTCTCCCTCTTACTCCTCCTCCCCATCCATGTTTTTACTTATCCGTCTTTATATTTTGTTTTTCAGCTTCATTCGTATATTTCTCACCCTTTGTCTTCTCTCTCTTTTATCGTCTCTGTCTGTTTTGTCTTATTTGTCTTTCTGTTTTTATTGTTCTTTCCTTTCATCTTCCTCCTTCCTGTCATTTCACTTTTGTATATTATTTTTTTTACTTTTACTTCCTCGTTTTGCCTTTCTGCGTTTCGTACATTCTCATAATATTAATCTTCCCAATTTCTACCCATTTAAATACTCTCTTTTGTTTCTCTTCTTTCCCATTCGTGTTTATTTTTTCCTCCTTTTTATTGTTTTCTTCCAACTTTTTCTATTTCTTTTCATATCCTCTTACTTTTTCATATATTCTAAGTCTTATTTCGCCTCTTATCCCTTCTCCCTACTCTGCCTTGCTTTAATTCTTCCATCGCCTTCCTCGTAACTTCCTTTTTGTATTCTCTACGTTCTTTGATTTCTAATTCCTTGACATTTTTTCTTCCATTTCCTTCTTCCGTTTTCTTGTTCATCTTTTGTTTCCTTTTGCAAGTCTTGTTTTTACTTCATTTAATATTTTTCCTTTTTTATTTTCCTGTCCTTCTTCTTTTCCTTCTTTTCTTCCTCTTATTCCTTCAAAACTCTCACTTACTCATACTTATTATTTCCATACTTCTCCTTCTCTTCTTTTTTTTCTGTTCACAAACTTTTCCTTCGAATTTGCAT
>NW_026111122.1:0-7500 GCF_024679095.1 Eriocheir sinensis | reverse complement strand
AAACATCTAATTCTTGGTGACGTCAATCTCAGCAGCATCCAGGTATCGGATTTATCAGACAGCTGGAGTGTGAGAACATTAGGGGAGGCAAACTATGATCTCATGAGCTGCTGGGTGAAAGAAAAACTCTCCTGGTCTCCGGCCACTTGCATAATCTACGCTGGCCTTTTTGACATTCTAGAAAGATCCGAGTACACAGTAGCCCTGGATAACCTCGGAGCCTTGATCAGTGAACTAAAAACGAAAAACGAAAACATGGACATCTATGTTAGTCAGCTGGTGCCAAGCCTGCAGAGTGATACATTGCAGGCCAAAATAAATGACTTCAATGAACACCTACAAAAATGGGGTAATGAAAATGAAATACCCATCATAAACCCTGACCCGCTATTCAGGCTGGGGGATGGTAACATTGATGAGGATTGCTACTACGCTTATGGCCAGCACCAAGGATCCATGCTTATCAGACTAGGGGCCACAAGACTACTTCGTGCCATGGCTGGCCAGTGTACGCCTCTCCAGGGACACATGAACAAGGAAAATCTCAAAAAACATCTCCAGTCACACTACCTCCACAAACATCCTAACAAGCAAACACAGAGGACACCTGGCCACCCCCCCACCCCCACCTCACCAGCACGCCAGGTAGACAGCGACGGATGGAGAAGGGCGGGGCGGCGCACCTACTCTAATCCTTCTCGCCACCCCCATCCTCACCCTGCTGGGAACCACGGAAGGCGGAACAATGACCTTAATCCTCCGCGCCACCCCACACCCCTATCCTCATGGGGGCCTCGGAAGGCGGGACAGTAACCTGACAACACCTGGCCCCACACCTGACGATAGGAGGGGCACTAACCCTCACTACCCGACCTCCCACCTCCGATATGACAACTCTCAACAGCATCTCTCCCATGGATGGACTAGAAGCCACCCCCACCCCCACACCCAGAGCTCCACACCATCACCACCACCGCAACCATGGCCACGCAGAAGAGGAGTGTGCTACAACTGTGGGGAAACAAACCACACGCAAAACACATGCAGGTTTCACCATAAAATACGGTGCACAACATGTTACCAATTAGGCCACAAAAATAGACTATGTAACTTCTACAGAGGATAGGTCATTGGCGAAGAAGACGTTGCCGTTGAACATTATAGTAAAGCTAAGGACGGTCTCTCCATAGAACACATCAATGCCCAGTCTCTTCTATCTAGCTTCGAGGAAATAAAATTACTATTATATGACCGTGATATTGACATTCTGTGTTAGTGAGACTTGGCTTCATCAACAAACACCTGACTCACTAATAATAATACCAGGTTACAATTTATTTCGACACGATAAGGGCCGCGGAGGTGGAGTGTGTCTTTATGTTAAGGATAATCTAAGCTCCAAGATCATTACACCAGATGTTGAACCCTGTACTGGAATCGAAAACATATGGATCACAGTTCAAAGCAGAAAACTACCATCAATCATTGTAGGATGCTTATACAGACATCCCAAGGCCCCCGCTACCTCATATGATTATCTAATGGAAGTCTTCAAGCACGTTAACCTAAGAAAGAAACCCATGTATGTGTTCGGCGATCTTAACGATAACCTTCTAGTTAACAACAGCAACCTGCAGAAAATAATTGAAGCTTGCGGTTTATTCCAAGTAATAAGTAAACCAACACGTGTCACCCCCCAGTCTGCCACACTACTTGATGTCCTCATCACAAACAAAAAAGAAAGTATTGTTACCTCTGATTGCCTTCCCAGTACTATCGCAGATCACGACATGATTATCTCAAAAATCGACATCAGCAAACCCAAACGGACAAAAATAAAGAAAACTTTCAGAAGCATGGCTACATACAATAAAGATAACTTTTGTGAAGCATTGCTAACCAGCTCAGACTGCTTAAATAGTATCACGTTAACTGATGACATTGACGAACAGGTGAATATACTCAACACAATATTCAATTCTTGCCTAGATCAAGCTGCCCCAATGACGACTAAATATATAAATAGACCACCTGCTCCCTGGACTGACAAAGAAGTAAGAGATAACATGAGGTACAGGGATAGCTTACAAGGCCAGCTAAAATTAGATCGACACAACACACAACTTTACAACAAATATAAAGAAGAAAAGAAACGCGTTAAGGATAAGCTCCACAAGGCAAAAAAGACATACTATCATAATAAATTCCGCCAAAGTAAAGGCAACTCGTCACAAATGTGGAGTAATATTAGAGGTATAGTGCCTAACAATAAACCTAATAACAACATCATCACTAACGAAGATATTAATGACAAGGCGGAGGATTTTAACAACTACCTCGCTAACGTAGGAAGATAAACTTTTGAGAGGTGCAAAAATGACTCTACTAACAATAATACTAACTCAGACAACGTACGAGTAACTCATGACACTACTGATAACTTAGACACAAATAACTTCTTCAGACCTAAACCAGTTGATGTTGAGACTGTAATTCTAACGATATCCAAACTAAAGGAGACCAAAGCTGTAGGCAGCGATGGCATTTCTTTAAATTTCACAAAAGACAGCCTTTTTGTTACAGCCTTCTACCTAACATGCATATTCAACACCTCAATAGTTACAGGTAAATTTCCCACCCCATGGAAACATGCCATTGTTGTCCCGATTTTTAAAGGAGGGGATAGCAATATCAACTCCAATTACAGACCCATATCTCTCCTCCCTGTGATATCAAAGGTCTTAGAAAAAATTGTAGCTAAGCAACTTTCTGACCACCTAGAAGGGAATGCTTTACTTTCTAACTCTCAACACGGATTCAGGCCGGAGTTATCTACTGAAACTGCTCTCACAGTAATATCCAATAATGTATATAGTAACCTAGATAACAAGAGAATTACTCTGATAACTTTATGTGACTTATCGAAGGCATTCGACAGTGTTAACCACGACATTTTACTGCAGCGATGCCTTAAACTACGTATAGACCCTTTCTGGATCCAAGACTACCTATCAAACAGAACTCAATCAGTCCGGCTAAACAATCACATATCACCCAAATCCTTAATAACACATGGAGTCCCACAAGGCTCTATCCTTGGCCCTATTCTATTGACTATTTTTGTTAATGATATCTCAGATCACATCAGCGACTGTATACTGGTTCAGTACGCAGATGACACACAGTTTATCCACAGTGACAACATTAATAACATAGACCAGCTAATAACCAGAGGTAAAGTAACACTGTCGAATGCCAAGACTTACTTCCTAAAAAGTGGCCTTATGTTGAACTCTAACAAAACCCAATTTATATTTATCGGCACACGGCAACTGTTATCGAGCTTACCAGATGATATGACCATCAACTTTGACGGAAGTGATATACCAATAAGCAAACATGTTAAAATATTGGGTGTTTACTTTGACAAGTACATGACGTTCGACACACACATACATCAACTCAACAAAAAAGTAATAGGGGTTATAATGTTCATAAACAGAATTAAGGACATATTTGATAAGGACACCAGAGTGATTGTTATCAAGACACTAGTGTTAAGTCTAATCAATTACGGACTAAAAATATGGGGCAACACCAATGAGACCCTCATGCAGCGAGTGCAAAACTGCAAAACTTCGCTGCCAAAGTTGCTGCTGGGGCTACAAAGACGCGACCGTGCTACTCCTGTGTTACAAGAACTAAAGTGGATAAAGATGAAAGAAAAAGTGAAATTCGATCAGTGCATAATGGTGTATAAAGTGACCCATAAATATTATCCTGAGTGGCTACTAAACTTACCATATGTAACACAAATTAACGAGCTTGTAACGAGACAAAACGGAGACCTATTTATCCCTAGAGTGAGAACAGACAATGGTGCGGTCACTATTAGTAAGTGGACCAAGAGCATGGAACAAGCTCCCTAATATAAAAGAACTCCCGTCACTCACGAGCTTCAAGAAAGCCCTAACTATTCACGCTCTTCAAGGAGGCTTTTGCTAAAGAACGCGTGAAGGACATAATATACACTTATCTAGTACATATGTATTATATCTAGTAAGTTCCTATATATGATATCCCATGTAAATATTTAGTAATTAAGATAAAAGATTAGTTAAAGAAAGTCTTATATATGATATCTATATTACATGTAAAGTATTTAGTAAATAAGAGAAAAGCCATTGTACATTGTACTTTAATGGAATAAAGCATTCTGATTCTGATTCTGATTCTCTCTCTCTCTCTCTCTCTCTCTCTCTCTCTCTCTCTCTCTTATATTTATATGAACACATACACATATACATAACACAAGAAAAAAGGATAAGGAGAATGAAAAAGCTACGACTAATTAAGAAATATCGTAATGCAAAAAGAATACGAAGGATGGAAGGAGAAAATATGAAATACAAGAGAGTAGGCAAAGAAGACGAAAACAGGACGGTTGACTAAAGGAATAAAGGATGTAGTAAAAAAACAACAACAACATTGCAATGGAGAAACAATGAAAAAGACAAATTATAGGGAAAGTAAATGAATGAAGGAAGGAAAGAAAGTTGCGGAAGGAGATGGTGTGTGTGTTGGGAGAAAGGTGTGAAAAAGAAAGAAACGGGTTAGAAAGGAGAAGCACAGGAAGAGGAAGCAGGGAAGAGAGAGGAATGAAAGAGGGAAGGCTGAGGAAAGAAGTGCAGAGGTAAGAGGGTGAGAGAGGAAAGGAATGGACAAAAAGGAGACGAAAAGAATGAGAAAAAGATGAAAAAAGACCAATGAAGAAGAGGAATAGAAAGGAAAGTGGTAGTTAATAGGAAACAAAATTGATACAGGAATTATTAGGAAAAGGATGAAATAAAACTTGCAAATATACGGCAGGGATGTCTGTCTGTCTGTCTGTCTATCTGTGTGTGTGTGTGTCTGTGTGTGTGTGTGTGTGTGTGTGTGTGTGTGTGTGTGTGTGTGTGAGAGAGAGAGAGAGAGAGAGAGAGAGAGAGAGAGAGAGAGAGAGAGAGAGAGAGAGAGAGAGAGAGAGAGAGAGAGAGAGAGAGAGACGAACAGACAGACACACACACACACACACACACATGTATCTCTTCTTTCTCTCCACGCACCAGACCTGGAATTCTTATGACACACACACACACACACACACTCTCTCTCTCTCTCTCTCTCTCTCTCTCTCTCTCTCTCTCTCTCTCTCTCTCCTTCTCTCACTCCCAGGCCATATAACATGTCAACGGGAACTTCTGGACTGCTGCGACAACCGTGTGAGAGATAGCCGTGAGACAGAGACCCGTGGGATACAAAGCCGTGTAAGGGAGAGCTACATGTGTCTGAGGACGGATCTGGCACTACAGACGAGGGGAGGGTAGTTCTGGGGGGTGGAAGGAGTGGAAGGGGAGGAAAGGTTTGGACTGGGGCAGAGGAAATATAACACATATATAAGAATGTGAGATTATAGGAAAGTAAGGAGTCCACAAGAGGATATAAAGTCTACACTACCCAAGAATCTATCTGGCCTCTTTTTAAAGGTCGAATTGGCACTCACCACATGACTGCCACGCTTGTTCCACTCATTCACTACTCTGTTGGTAAGCCAGTACTAGTCCACATCCTTGTTAATTATGAATGCATCCAACTTAAACACATTATTAAGTGTCTTACCCTTATCTCTTACCACCAGAAACTTATTGACATCACCCTCACTGCAGCCCTTCATCCATTTATAAACTTCTAACAAGCTTCCTCGCGTCCTTCGCCTTTCCAGAGGATGCACATTTGATATTCTCATCTCGTGAGTCCCTTTTCATCTTCCTCTGCAAATATTCTAACATACTGGTGTCCATTCTATAGTAAAGGGGACAGCACTGAACCGCATAGTCGAGATAAGGTCTGGTTAATGCTGACCAATACAGTTTGGGAGAGGAGAGACAACATTAAGGCGAGGAGGAATTGATGAGAGGCACAAAAGAGGCAAGAGAGGGGGCAAAGATGATGTAGAGAAAGAAAGGGAGCGGGAAACAGAAGCCGAAGCTGTGAGGGAGGGACATTCAGAGACGGAATGAGGCGAGGAGACAAAGAAGACCAGCACCAACAGACCTGCCACAGACCATCAGACAAGGTACTGGAGAACATACAGGAAGACGGTCAGTGGGGCAGCATTAAGATTACTTTGCTTCTGACAACACTGGACCGAGATGGACAACACAGCAAAACCTGGTGCCTGGCGTGGACGGGGTGGACACAGCTATCCCACAAAACTGAAAGCAAACAAGAGGTGTGCCAAAAACTGCAAGGGAAAAATAATTGCAGGAAAGAAAAAAAACGAAGGAAAAGTACCAAAAAAGGGAGGGAACAAGCAGGAAAAGGGAAGGAGGTGGGGTGGGGAGGAGAAAGTAGAAACATGAAAGAAGAAGAGGATAAAAGCAAGGAAAGGAAGAGAGGAGAGGAAGTGGAAGAGGAAACAAACACCAAGGAGACACAGTGAAGAGGAACAGAGTGGTAAGAAAGAGGCAGAAAGACAAAGCGGAGAGGGGAGTTTCATGTGTGACAAATAGGACGCAAGTTAAAGGCAGCGGAAAAGGAGCGTTGAGGCAGAATCCTCGGAGCAAAACCGTGTGACGTCATGCCCGAACTGCTCCAAATTTGTAACTAATGTCGGTATTCTTAGACGCTACCGATACACAACAATAA
Organism: Eriocheir sinensis; assembly: GCF_024679095.1. Classification (NCBI taxonomy): domain Eukaryota; kingdom Metazoa; phylum Arthropoda; class Malacostraca; order Decapoda; family Varunidae; genus Eriocheir; species Eriocheir sinensis. The sequence continues at coordinate 813 of NW_026111122.1, read as the reverse complement.
TTATTTATAAAAGCCAAAAAACGAGGTAAAATGCGTTCTCATGAGTGTATTTAGAGTCCATGGTACAGAAGCCATGTCAAACTCCCACCATGGTCATAAAACTACCCCTGGAAAGGCCCACAGCTCCTAGGAAACCCATGTCGAGTGTGTGTGCTTGGCCGACGCAATGTTTAATGATATGGCCCTAAGGCTATGGGGGCGGCGAAGCGGAGCAAGTGTGGAGAGAGGCAGAAGCAAGGCCGTGGAAAGTTGCCTCCTCGCCGCCAGACACGACGCTGCTAAGTGGGCGAGTGTTGGGTTGTCATTTACCGCCTGAGCCGAAGGTTGAAACGCCCCCCCCCCCAAACAGGCGTCAGGGGGGAAGGGGAGAACCACTTTTTTTTCTTTATTTCTGTTTCTTCTTCTCCTCCTTTTTTTTTATCCTCGGTTCTCTCCTAATGAATTATTTTAGTTCTTATTCTACTTATCTCACTTTCTCCTCCACCTTTATTTCTTCTTCTTCTTATAATCGTTTTTTCTCCTCCTCCTCCTTCTCCTTCTCCTCCTCCTCTCCCCTCTGTTCATTTTTTTTATTATCACGCAAAACCTCCTCCACCTCCTCTCCATCCTCCTCCTCCTCCTATTCATTTTTTTCATTATTACGCACCTCCTCCTCTTCCTCCACCTTCACCCCCCCCTACCACCATCTTCTCCTCCTATCTCCCCCCCCCCGGCAGACAAAATTAGTAGTCACTCACCTCGCTGAGCTGGTGACGACGAAGAGCTTTAGACACGCTTCCCTTAAGACGCTCCAGTAAGGAGGTTTTTATACTC
>NW_026111121.1:0-35111 GCF_024679095.1 Eriocheir sinensis | reverse complement strand
CAGAAATCCCTTGTCAAATATGTGAGCTTAAGTGCTGAAATGGTTTATTTAAGTATGCCCCAAAATTTGTTAATCAGAGAAAGGTTTACATTTTCTGCAAACTGAAAAGGGTCAAACTGCCACCAGGGTCTTAAAGCTACCCGTGGAAAGGCACAGGAGTCCCATGAAAGCCTAGTCAAATATATGCAAGCTTGGGCGCCAAAATGTTATGTTAATCTTAACCCAGTAGCAGCGGGGATCATGTTTCTTAATGGTCCCTCTAAGCGAGAAAAATGAGAAAAAATCACCCCTCACACAAACCACCATTTAATATATATATCAAAGTATTTGTGATCAGATTATGTATCATCTATTTTGGGGGGTTTAAATCATGGCACAAATTTGGCCCGTCGCTGCTACACGGTAAAGCCACAAATTTGGCCTGTCGCTGCTACCGGGTTAAAATATGTCTGTAATTAGAAAGGTTTACACTTGCAGAAGACTTCACGCTAAATGAATTCATGTCCAACAGCACAATGAGACCTCTACCCATAATAATCCATATGAAAAAGTTTTGATTGCAACGAAAGAAATCAGTCGGTACCTTAACCCGCTGTGTGTGAGGGTGGCTGGGCTCTCATTCCCTGACACAGGTTGGTGCAAATGCTCTCCTTCACACACACACACCGCCTCCTGCAGTCATCTTCCTCCTCTTCACAGCATCGACCATCTGGCTGCCTGGAAGAAACTCTGTTGTTAGTCTAATGAAGGTTACATTTTCCGAGTCTACATGAGTTTGTGATTATCCAGGATGAGTGAGACAGAAGTTGGTGTTCAGAGATGCTCCCACCTCTCTCATTAACTATTTCCAAATGTTAAAAAGAGATCAGCGATGTTCTAATGAGTGTTTTATTAGGTTCATAGCACAGAAGAAGGGTCAAGCTACACTTCCACCTCTCTCATTAACTATATCCAAGCGCTAAAAAAGAGATCAGCGATGTTCTAATGAGTGTTTTATTAGGTTCATGGCACAGAAGAAGGGTCAAGCCACCACAGGATCATTAACCCAGTAGCAGCGACGGGATAAATTTGTGGCTTCACCGAGTAGCAGCGACGAGCCTGGGAGTGTATGTTACCGGGCTACCAGTGAAGGGATATCCAGCACACCAATACCACATGGGAAACACTCCACTATCCACCACAGAGCCAGAGGAAGACCTGGGAGTGTATGTTACCAGGCTACCAGTGAAGGGATATCCAGCACACCAATACCACATGGGAAACACTCCACTATCCACCACAGAGCCAGAGAAAGACCTGGGAGTGTATGTTACCAGGCTACCAGTGAAGGGATATCCAGCACACCAATACCACATGTGACACCCTCCACTATCCACCACAGAGCCAGAGAAAGACCTGGGAGTGTATGTTACCAGGCTACCAGTGAAGGGATATCCAGCACACCAATACCACATGGGAAACACTCCACTATCCACCACAGAGCCAGAGAAAGACCTGGGAGTGTATGTTACCAGGCTACCAGTGAAGGGATATCCAGCACACCAATACCACATGGGAAACACTCCACTATCCACCACAGAGCCAGAGAAAAGACCTGGGAGTGTATGTTACCAGGCTACCAGTGAAGGGATATCCAGCACACCAATACCACATGGGAAACACTCCACTATCCACCACAGAGCCAGAGAAAGACCTGGGAGTGTATGTTACCAGGCTACCAGTGAAGGGATATCCAGCACACCAATACCACATGGGAAACACTCCACTATCCACCACAGAGCCAGATATAGAGCGTGGAGGGTATGTTACCAGGCTACCAGTGAAGGGATATCCAGCACACCAATACCACATGGGAAACACTCCACTATCCACCACAGAGCCAGAGAAAGACCTGGGAGTGTATGTTACCAGGCTACCAGTGAAGGGATATCCAGCACACCAATACCACATGGGAAACACTCCACTATCCACCACAGAGCCAGAGAAAGACCTGGGAGTGTATGTTACCAGGCTACCAGTGAAGGGATATCCAGCACACCAATACCACATGGGAAACACTTCACTATCCACCACAGAGCCAGAGAGAGACCTGGGAGTGCATGTTACCAGGCTACCAGTGAAGGCCAAATCCATGCCAATCGCAGTGGCCGGGTTCAAAGTGTCACAAGTAAATTAAATATGAATGGTAAAAATCCAGGATAAAGAGATAGAGCTCACCTTTCCATTCCTGCGTCTCTGCTTCTTGTCTCTTGCCTCCTCGTGCTTGAGTCGTCTCTCCCTCCGCCTCCCTTCACCTCCTCGTCCTAGTGCTCCTCCTCCGTTCCCCGGCCAGCCAGGGGAGGAGGAGGGTAAGAGAAAAGACAAAAATTAGTGCACATCCCTAAACAGAGGGTGCAAAACCTAATACAATCTCGCCACCTTCGTAAAGAAACCGCCTAAGTCGTTATTTTCTATTTTCCAAGAAGAGAACTGTCATCATCTCATTTGGCTTAAGATTTAGGCAGAAATAAAAAGGCAATTCTAGAACACTCAAACCCTGAATATCTAAGACAACTTAACAAAAATGGAAATCACTGAAAAATGACTTAGGCAATTACTTTATGAGGGTGACGATATAACAGCCGGAGGTGTGTGGGGGAGGGGGTGAGGAGGAGAGGAGGAGGAAAGGAAAGAAAGGAAAAGGCCATGCTCTTTGCACCTCTGTGACATGTGCACCATGGGGAGACTTGACATGAGAGCCCCGCCCCGCCCAACGGTGTTACGACGTCGGGATGACATCAGCTTCATTCACACACTCTTCTGCCACCACTATGACATGTGCACCTCAAGGGAGGCAGATCCTCAATCCGACTGAATGACAAACAACCCAGACAGTGGTTCAGGCCACCCTAGCCAGCCACATTCCGCCGAAACAGGTGGAGGTGTGCGCAACCTCCCCACCTTAGGGCTGCCCCAGCTTCATGAGTCCCCACTCCCAAACGGGTGTTACGACGTCGGGATGGTCTCGCTGGATCTCGGGACGGACAGATTCACACAAGGAGGTAAAGGAAGTTGAAGGAGGAGGAGGAGGAGGCAGGCTGAGAAAAAGATTAAGGTTCGTTAGAAAGTAAAAAGTTTTTAATAGAAGGCAAAAATGAGGCCAAACCCTCAGAATGTCATAGTGAGGTACTTAACTTAGTAATGCAGAGCTCTTCCTCCTCTTGCTGTGGTCTGGGCAGGGCAGCCCCTTGCTTGCTGTGGAGGGCAGCACTCCCACAGCAGCTGAGGAGAGGGAAGGAAGTGGTCACACCAAGGTACATATCATTAACCCGGTAGCAGCAACAGGCCAAATTTGTGCCATGATATTTACCCCCCAAAATAGATGATACATAAACTGATCACAAATGCTTTGATATACATTATGAAATGGTTTGTGTGAGGGGTGATTTTTTCTCATTTTTCTCACTTGGAGGGACCGTTAAGAAACATCAACCCCGCTGCTACCGGGTTAAACCACCCCTGGGAATGCCTGAAACTCCTATAAAAGCCTTAAAAATGTGAGCTTGGGCGCCAAAATATTTAAGAAAATGACCCAGAGAAGCTGGCAATGATTCGAACACATGAAGAGAGGAGGGCGGAGTGCTGAGGATGGTGGAGGATACTGAGGTACCTAGAGGGAGGACAGTTAGAAGACCCAAGGATAACATGGAGAGGAACAGTGACACAAGACCTGGAAGTGTTAGAAAGAGGAAGGATTAGCATTGGACCCAGCAAAATGGAGGAGCATCAAGGCAAGTCCGCCATCAAGACTGGAAGGACTATAAACAAAGAAGAAGGAGAATATGGAGCAGCTAACAACTCTGTGTATATCTGAGGTAGTGTTAGAGGCAACCAAACCAAGGCGAAGTTCTGTTTTTGGTGGCACCTGGCAGCTGAATTCTTGCTAGAGTGGTGTTGGGTTACTTGGCCAAAGTGACATAGATGAGCGCTGAGGCCATATGCAGCTTTAGCCTATGCCCCAAAGCTTTCCATGAACACCTCCATACAAAACAGCAATAGAGAAGGAATTAACACCTTGACCGTGGATTTCCAACAAGAGGACATCACCAAGCTACAGGAATGGAACAAAAAGTGGCTCCTACAATTCAATGAGGAAAAATGTAAAGTCCTGCACCTTGGGAGGGGATATCCAGCACACCAATACCACATGGGAAACACTCCACTATCCACCACAGAGCCAGAGAGAGACCTGGGAGTGTATGTTACCAGGCTACCAGTGAAGGGATATCCAGCACACCAATACCACATGGGAAACACTCCACTATCCACCACAGACCGAGAGAGAGACCTGGGAGTGTATGTTACCAGGCTACCAGTGAAGGGATATCCAGCACACCAATACCACATGGGAAACACTTCACTATCCACCACAGAGCCAGAGAGAGACCTGGGAGTGTATGTTACCAGGCTACCAGTGAAGGCCAAATCTATGCCAATCGCAGTGGCCGGGTTAAAAGTGTCACAAGTAAATTAAATATGAATGGTAAAAATCCAGGATAAAGAGATAGAGCTCACCTTTCTGTTCCTGCGTCTCTGCTTCTTGTCTCTTGCCTCCTCGTGCTCGAGTCGTCTCTCCCTCCGCCTCCCTTCACCTCCTCGTCCTAGTGCTCCTCCTCCGTTCCCCGGCCAGCCAGGGGAGGAGGAGGGGAAGAGAAGAGACGAAAATTAGTGCACATCCCTAAATAGAGGGTGCAAAACCTATTACAATCTCGCCACCTTCGTAAAGAAACCGCCCAAGTCGTTATTTTCTATTTTTCAAGAAGAGAATGTCATCATCTCATTTGGCTTAAGATTTAGGCAGAAATAAAAAGGCAATTCTAGAACACTCAAACCCTGAATATCTAAGACAACTTAACAAAAATGGAAATCACTGAAAAATGACTTAGGCAATTACTTTATGAGGGTGACGATATAACAGCAGGAGGTGTGTAGGGGAGGGTGAGGAGGAGGGGGAAAAGATAGGAAAGAAGGCCATGCTCTTTGCACCTCTGTGACATGTGCACCGCGGGGAGACTTGACATGAGAGCCCCGCCCCGCCCAACGGTGTTACGACGTCGGGATGACATCAGCTTCATTCACACACTCTTCTGCCACCACTATGACATGTGCACCTCAAGGGAGGCAGATCCTCAATCCGACTGAACGACAAACAACCCAGACAGTGGTTCAGGCCACCCTAGCCAGCCACATTCCGCCGAAACGGAGTGGAGGTGTCAGCAACCTCCCCACCTTAGGGCTGCCGCCCCCAGCTTCATGAGTCCCCCCACTCCCAAACGGGTGTTACGACGTCGGGATGGTCTCGCCGGATCTCGGGACGGACAGATTCACACAAGGAGGTAAAGGAAGTTGAAGGAGGAGGAGGAGGAGGAGGCAGGCTGTGAAAAGATTAAGGTTCGTTAGAAATTAAACAGTTTTGAATAGAAGGCAACAATGAAGCCAAACCCTCAGAATGTCATAGTGAGGTACTTAACTTAGTAATGCAGAGCTCTTCCTCCTCTTGCTGTGGTCTGGGCAGGGCAGCCCCTTGCTTGCTGTGGAGGGCAGCACTCCCACAGCAGCTGAGGAGAGGGAAGGAAGTGGTCACACCAAGGTACATATCATTAACCCGGTAGCAGCAACAGGCCAAATTTGTGCCATGATATTTACCCCCCAAAATAGATGATACATAAACTGATCACAAATGCTTTGATATACATTATGAAATGGGTTGTGAGGGTGATTTTTCTCATTTTTCTCACTTGAGGGACCGTTAAGAAACATCAACCCTGCTGCTACCGGGTTAAACCACCCTGGGAATGCCTGAAACTCCTATAAAAGCCTTAAAAATGTGAGCTTGGGCGCCAAAATATTTAAGAAAATGACCCAGAGAAGCTGGCAATGATTCGAACACATGAAGAGAGGAGAGGGCGGAGTGCTGAGGATGGTGGAGGATACTGAGGTACCTAGAGGGAGGACAGTTAGAAGACCCAAGGATAACATGGAGAGGAACAGTGACACAAGACCTGGAAGTGTTAGAAAGAGGAAGGATTAGCATTGGACCCAGCAAAATGGAGGAGCATCAAGGCAAGTCCGCCATCAAGACTGGAAGGACTATAAACAAAGAAGAAGGAGAATATGGAGCAGCTAACAACTCTGTGTATATCTGAGGTAGTGTTAGAGGCAACCAAACCAAGGCGAAGTTCTGTTTTTGGTGGCACCTGGCGGCTAAATTCTTGCTAGAGTGGTGTTGGGTTACTTGGCCAAAGTGACATAGATGAGCGCTGAGGCCATATGCAGCTTTAGCCTATGCCCCAAAGCTTTCCATGAACACCTCCATACAAAACAGCAATAGAGAAGGAATTAACACCTTGACCGTGGATTTCCTACAAGAGGACATCACCAAGCTACAGGAATGGAACAAAAAGTGGCTTCTACAATTCAATGAGGAAAAATGTAAAGTCCTGCACCTTGGGAGGGGATATCCAGCACACCAATACCACATGGGAAACACTCCACTATCCACCACAGACCGAGAGAGAGACCTGGGAGTGTATGTTACCAGGCTACCAGTGAAGGGATATCCAGCACACCAATACCACATGGGAAACACTTCACTATCCACCACAGAGCCAGAGAGAGACCTGGGAGTGTATGTTACCAGGCTACCAGTGAAGGCCAAATCCATGCCAATCGCAGTGGCCGGGTTAAAAGTGTCACAAGTAAATTAAATATGAATGGTAAAAATCCAGGATAAAGAGATAGAGCTCACCTTTCTGTTCCTGCGTCTCTGCTTCTTGTCTCTTGCCTCCTCGTGCTCGAGTCGTCTCTCCCTCCGCTTCCCTTCACCTCCTCGTCCTAGTGCTCCTCCTCCGTTCCCCGGCCAGCCAGGGGAGGAGGAGGGGAAGAGAAGAGACGAAAATTAGTGCACATCCCTAAACAGAGGGTGCAAAACCTAATACAATCTCGCCACCTTCGTAAAGAAACCGCCTAAGTCGTTATTTTCTATTTTTCAAGAAGAGAACTGTCATCATCTCATTTGGCTTAAGATTTAGGCAGAAATAAAAAGGCAATTCTAGAACACTCAAACCCTGAATATCTAAGACAACTTAACAAAAATGGAAATCACTGAAAAATGACTTAGGCAATTACTTTAAGAGGTTGACGATATAACAGCAGGAGGTGTGTGGGGGAGGGGGTGAGGAGGAGGGGGAAAAGATAGGAAAGAAGGCCATGCTCTTTGCACCTCTGTGACATGTGCACCGCGGGGAGACTTGACATGAGAGCCCCGCCCCGCCCAACGGTGTTACGACGTCGGGATGACATCAGCTTCATTCACACTCTTCTGCCACCACTATGACATGTGCACCTCAAGGGAGGCAGATCCTCAATCCGACTGAACGACAAACAACCCAGACAGTGGTTCAGGCCACCCTAGCCAGCCACATTCCGCCGAAACGGAGTGGAGGTGTCGGCGCAACCCTCCGCACCTTAGCTGCCGCCGCCAGCTTCATGAGTCCCCCCACTCCCAAACGGGTGTTACGACGTCGGGATGGTCTCGCCGGATCTCGGGACGGACAGATTCACACAAGGAGGTAAAGGAAGTTGAAGGAGGAGGAGGAGGAGGCAGGCTGAGAAAAAGATTAAGGTTCGTTAGAAAGTAAAAAGTTTTGAATAGAAGGCAAAAATGAGGCCAAACCCTCAGAATGTCATAGTGGGGTACTTAACTTAGTAATGCAGAGCTCTTCCTCCTCTTGCTGTGGTCTGGGCAGGGCAGCCCCTTGCTTGCTGTGGAGGGCAGCACTCCCACAGCAGCTGAGGAGAGGGAAGGAAGTGGTCACACCAAGGTCCATATCATTAACCCGGTAGCAGTGAGAACGGTGAAATTTTTGCCATGATATAAACCCCAAAAATAGATGATGCATAAACTGATCACAAATGCTTTGATATATATTATGAAATGGTTTGCATGAGTGGTGATTTTTCTCATTTTTCTTGCTTGGAGGGACCATTAAGAAACATGATCCCCACTGCTACTGAAGCATGTTAAACAAAGGAGGTTCCATTACAATTAAATATATACGCAGTGTGACCCAGGAGTGTCAGCTGAGGTAAGTGAATCTAATCCTATTAATTATATCTCCTTACTGGTATATAATAATAATAATAATAATAATAATACTACTAATAATAAGCTATTGTAGATAGACATAGAAATAACTCCATTGGACTTGATATTCTGCTGAGGCAATACTACAGCATGTTTAAGGCAGCAGCAGCATACCTAGTTGATATATTAATGAAAACCTTGTAATTTATAAGTAAATCTTGGTGATAAATTTGCAAAGAACAAAATACCTGGCTGATATATTAAATGAAAACCTTGTAAATATATAGGTACAGAAGACTGAGAATATGGTTGAAGGGAGGAGGAGGAGGAGGAGGAGGAGGAGGAAGAAAGGAAAGGAAGGAAAGGAGAAAAGGAAGGGAAAGGAAGAGAAGAAAGGAAGGGAAAGGAAGAGAAGAAAAGGAAGGGAAAGGAAGAGAAGGAAGGGAAAGGAGAAGAAAAGGAAGGGAAAGGAAGAGAAGAAAAGGAAGGGAAAGGAAGAGAAGAAAAGGAAGGGAAAGGAAGAGAAGAAAAGGAAGGGAAAGGAAGAAAAGGAAGGGAAAGGAGAAGAAAAGGAAGGGAAAGGAAGAGAAGAAAAGGAAAGGAAGAGAAAAGGAAGGGAAAGGAAGAAAAGAAAAGGAAGGTAAAGAAGAAGAAAAGGAAGGGAAAGGAGAAGAAAAGGAAGGGAAAGGAAGAGAAGAAAAGGAAGGGAAGAAAAGGAAGGGAAAGGAAGAAAAGGAAGGGAAAGGAGAAGAAAAGGACGGGAAAGGAAGAGAAGAAAAGGAAGGGAAAGGAGAAGAAAAGGAAGGGAAAGGAAGAAAAGGAAGGGAAAGGAGAAGAAAAGGAAGGGAAAGGAAGAGAAAAGGAAGGGAAAGGAAGAAAAGGAAGGGAAAGGAGAAGAAAAGGAAGGGAAAGGAAGAGAAAAGGAAGGGAAAGGAAGAAAAGGAAGGGAAAGGAGAAGAAAAGGAAGGGAAAGGAAGAGAAGAAAAGGAAGGGAAAGGAGAATAAAAGGAAGGGAAAGGAAGAGAAGGAAGAAAATAACAAAATAAGGGTAGAAAGAAAGAGGAGGAATGTAGAGAATGGAAGAAAAGAAGGGAGAGGAAAATACTAAGAGAAGGAGGAACAAGGGAAGAGAAGGAAGGGAAGGAAGAAGAGGAAATATATTACAAATGAAAACCTTGCAATATATTAGTAAAGAAAACCTTGGTAACAGTTAATCAAATACCTGGTTGATAAAAGTGAAAACCTTGTTAGTATATAAGAAAACCTACCTAGTTGACAGAACAGTAATGGCACATAGTAAATATAGTACCCAGTTCATAAAATAATAGTACCTAGTTGACATAATAGTACTGAAAACCTTTGCTTTCTATCATACACCCATGCAGCAGGTAAAATAACATACACACCTTTCGTTGAGCTGCCCTGCCGCCAATACTCCATCCCGGGTCACTTGCACAGGCGCCGTAACCAGGTCAGTTCAGTGCAGAGTAGTTCGGAGGGAGTGCCTTTGCAGCGGACCCTCTAAATTTTATCCTGGCTGAAACAATATTAAAGCGATTCTTCCAGTTTCTGAGTATATATAATCTCCTCCTTCTGTTTGTGTCCAGTTCTGTTCGGAGAGGTTGCCTTTGCCCTCTAAATGGTCTTCTTGTGGTTGGTTGTGCTGCCTTTTCTCCAATTTTAAGCAATTCTTCCAAAAGTCTTGAGTATATTTAATTTCCTCCCTTCTGTTTGTTTCCAGTTCTGTTTGGAGGGTTGCCTTTGCAGTGGCCCCTCTAAATGGTCTTCTTGTGCTTGGTTGTTCTGCCTCTCTTCTCTGATTTTTAAGCGATTCTTCTAAAATTCTTGAGTATATTTAATATCCTCCCTTCTGATTAAGTTTACAGCTCAGTTCAGTGCAGTTCTGAGCCTCCTCTTCTTGATTTTCTTGTGCCTGGTTGAGTGCTGCCGTCTCTTCTCGGATTTTAAGCGATTCTTCCAAAATTCTTGCATATATTTAATTTCCTTCCTTCTGTTTATGCATGTTTCAAGTTTCTTGATTAAAGCTGCAATATGGTAGTAGTAGTAGTAGTAGCAGTAGTAGTAGTAGTCTGTGTAAATGGGAGGGGTCCAGTAACCTGTGTATTGTAAAAGAGGTCAGTTTTCTTCTTCTCTTCTTCCCCATTCTTCTGATCAGGTCTTTCTTGACTTCACAGTCTTATTGCTTCTTTACATAACAATAGTTCTAAAATGTCCACCTTGTTTTCTTGGTATGGCTGTGCTAGTATTGTGTGTAGTAGCATGTCGTGGTAGGTATTGGGTGCTGTAATCTTGTTTCTGCCCCTTACATGTTGTGTCAGGGCAACTGTGGAAGAAGGAGAATAAGAGTTATAGGCTGGTATTACAAGACGCTTTGCCATATCACATCAGCTATTTCTAAAGGACAAAGAGGGGATCCATCAGGTTCTATAGGTTCCTGGTACAGAAGAAGGGTCAGACTACCACCAGGGTCATAAAACTACCTCTGGAAATGCCCACAAGTCCTACAAAAGCCTTGGCAAATATGTGTTCTTGGGCGGGGAAATGTTTTGTAATACGACCCATAGACACGGTCCCGTCACGCTGGTGGCTTGCCAGGTAACACAATACGTAACACTGTCCCTGAACACACGTCACACGCCTTCCCTGCCCGTCACAATGCGTAGACGTAACACAGTACCATATATCACCGTGACGAAGCTATATAGTGTGGCAGGTAACTAAATAATAACGTAACACTAGTCTAGGATATGAAATCACTGTTTCTGGCACTGCGTAACACCTTCAACCCGTCACACACCTCCCTGACCGTCACCTTGATGCGTAGACGTAACACAGTACCATATATCACCGTGACTTACAGATACTTACAGATGACCTCCTGGAAGAGGCTTACGCCTGTGACTCCAGATCTACGTTAACAACTTGTGGCAGTGTGTGGTGGACGATTTGAGCCTTGTAATTATATTTCAAATCTTGGTTAGCCCAGAATTTATCGAGTCTGGATTCAAACTGAATCACTGTTGTTGCCGTCACCACCCACTCAGGCAGTTGATTCCAATTATTCACTACTCTACTTGGGAAAGCATACTTCCTTACATCCAACCGTGATCTTGACTTAAACAGTTTCAATGAATTTCCCCTACTCCTGCTTTCTTCTCTAAGTTTCAATATTCCTCTGGTACATGCATCATCATATTTCCCAGTGAGTATCTTATAGGCCTCAATTAGATCTCCCCTTGCTCTTCTATATGCCAGTGTGGGCAGTCTCAGCTTCCTCAGTCTCTCTTCGTAGGAAAGTCCCTTGAGTTCAGGCACCATCCTAGTAGCCCTTCGCTGAACGTTTTCCACAATTTCAATGTCTTTCACCAAGTAAGGACTCCATACTTGGTTGGCGTATTCAATGCGTGGTCTTACCAGTGCCTTAAACAAGGATTTAAATATTTCAGAATCCAATGAAACAAAAGTTCTTCTAATTATTCCCGCTAAATTATTGGCTTTATTTAATTTTTCTACTAGATGGTCAGCACAACTTAGTTTATTGTTTATAATGACACCCACATCTTTCTCTGTAGTAATCCTCATTAACTGTTTCTCCATGTGATATCCTTGATCTTCAACAGATGTTCTTCCTATTCTCATGTATTTGCATTTGTCTGGATGAAATCTTAATAACCATTTTTCACTCCATGAATATAAGTCTAACACATCTTGCTGCAACTTCCGACAGTCATCTTCTTCTTTAATGCATCTAAAGATCTCAGTATCATCCGCATACATATATACTTCACTATCATTTGATATTTTATCAGGGAGATCATTTATGAATATTACAAACAGCAATGGCCCGAGAACAGACCCCTGCGGCACTCCACTTATCACTGGCTTCCAACTTGACATTTCCCCTTCACCACCACTCTTTGTTTTCTCTGTGTTAGAAAAGCTGTAATCCATTCCTGGTACTCTTTTCCAATTCCATAACTCTTAATTTTACTTATAAGCCTTTTATGTGCCACTCTATCAAATGCCTTCATAAAATCGCAATATATTACATCAATTGCATAACCATCATCAATAGTTTCAGTCCACTTGTCCATAACTTTTATGTGTTGGAGCACCGTTGACTGTCCCGGGATGAATCCATATTGTTTTTCACTAAACAAATTATATGATCTCATGTGCGTCATTATCTCCTCCCTTATTATAGTCTCAAAAATCTTACATATGACACTTGTCAAGCTGACTGGTCTATAGTTTTCTGGGATACACTTGGCACCCTTTTTATATATGGGAGTAATAATATTATGTGCAATGAGCCAATCCTGAGGGAGTTCCTTGTGTAAAGGAGTATTGATAAAGTATTTCTAAGGGCACTAATAGTTGTTCCATAGCCTCCTTTATGATTCTAGGGTGTATCCCATCAGGTCCAGGTGATTTATGCTTTTTTAGATTTTCAATGATCTTTTTAATTTTTACTTTAGTAATTTCTAGATGAGTCAAGGTTGGTATACTCTTCACTTCACAGTCTGGCACTTTGCCTTTTGGCTCTTCCACAAAGACTTTTGAAAATTGTTCTGCTAAAATTTCAACTTTCTCCGATTCATTTTCAGTTTTACCATCTTCAGCAATGCCCTTTTGTAAGTCAGGAATCCTGGGTTTACTTTTTACCTTACTCTGGATATATTTCCAAAATACTTTGGGATTCTCTTTTACGTTTTTAGCTATTTCTTTTTCCGTAACCTTCACAGCATTTCTTGTTTCTTTTCTGATTTGATTGTTAAGTCTACTGTACTCTTTCTCGGTCTCCATATACATTGTCCTGCTGAATGCATTCAAATTCCTTTAAAGATTTCATTCTCATCCATAACCTCTGTTTTCTTTTATCTTAGACCACAATTTCTTGTTCATTTGTAAATTTTCATTTGTCCTCTTCCTGTATTGCTTAAAATTCTATCCTTCTTGTAGGCACACTCTTTTCTATTGCAACATGTAACTTTGACTTAAATTTACTCCACATTTCTTCTATATTAGTAGCATCAGATAAGTATTCCTTCCAGTCTATCTCCAGTTCCTTCTCAACAACTCATAATCGGCTTTTCATACAAATAAATTGTCTTCTTTCTTGAGCCAGAGTCTCCTCCTGTCACACACAGCGTGAATCACGGCATGGTCACTTCTCCCCAAAGGATTCCCAATCATAACTTCTTCCACAATTGACTCTTCATTAGTGAAGAACAAGTCCAGAGTGTTACCCATATGTTCTCCTCTCATCCTGGTAACATCCTTCACATGTTGCATCAAAAAGCAATCACGCACCTTCTCCATGAATGTAGTTCCAAAATCATTTATTCCAGTGTTAGTGGTGTAATTTTCCCAATTTATTTGTGGCAAATTAAAATCCCCAGTTATAATCTTATAAGTTGCTTTCATCTCATTCATCTCTTGAAACAGGTCTAGAAGCAAATGATTGTTTCTCTCCAGGCTGTTTGGACTCCTGTATATTAATGTTAAAATTATCTTTTCTCCTTGAAGCACAATTTCCAAACAGCAATATTCACAAAAATTTGAGACTAAATCAACCTTGTTATATGTGATACCATTTTTCACATATATCAGTAGACCTCTGCCAACATTACCAAAGATATTAGTTTCCTCTATCTCATATCCATCAATATTATATTCTACTATATTTCTCTTGTATCTAAAATGCTTTGGTTTAACTTCAGATAAAGCAATCACACTTGGTTTTTCACTCATGGTATCCAGTAATAACTTCAATTCCAAAATCTTATCACAAGTATATACATCCACATTTGTAAACATAACAATAAACTTACTATTTACATTTTTAACACCACCAACCCCTAGTGTACCAACACTATCTTCTACACTGGCCGTGACCCTTGCTCCTCCACCTTGACAACTCTTCTGTTCCAGGGTGGACCTCTGACCACATGCTTCCCTTTCCCTGTCTCCGTTAAGTTTTTTGCTTTTTCCAACAAGTCCTGATCCAATTGTCTTTCCCTCCTGGTTAAGTCATAGGCCACTCTAAAGTTCTTCAAGTTGTCATCCTTGGCCAATTCTTTAACGTTTCTAAATAAATCATTTCTCACTTCTGGATCAGTCAACACAGTTAGGACGGGCCTTCCTCTGCCTTCCTTCTTTTTCCCGAGCCTTACCACTCTTGCCATCTTATCTTCATGAATCCCACATGCATTCAAAATTTGTTTCATAATCTGTCTGTCATGTTTAATTCTTTCCTGAAACATACTTGAGTCACACTCTGGAACATTGTATACCACAATGTTATTTTCCCTCTTCTTCTTATCATTTAGTTCCTCAAATACTGTATTCATATCCATTTCTTTCTGTATTCCCTGAGACACCTGATGTTCCCCATATGTCCTCTCTCCTTCCTTCATCTCTTTTTTGGTTGACTCCTTCAAGTCTGATAAATTCATTTCAACTCTTTCCATCCGTGAACTCAAATCTTGCATACTCTCCTTGTCTGTCATTTCCTTGGCCTCCAGAACCCCCACCCTACCAGTAACATTAGCAAGAACTTCTTTATCCACTTTGACTGCTTCACGTATCTCCTGAACCTCAACCTGGATTATCTCCTGTTTCTCAATTAAATCTGCTTGTGTCTTCTCCAGCTTTTCTATATATGATTTTAGTTTGGCACATCCTTTCTTGCAGGAAATACAATGCCAAGTAAATTGAGATCCAGCCTCTTCTTCCACCATAAACTTATAAACATCTGGTGGTATTTTTTCACACTTAGCATGGTACCATGTCTCACATATATCACATAAAATTGCCATATCCTTTTCTCTTACCATTTTACTGCATCTCCCACACACATCCCCTGTACTTTCCTTCCTTTCCTCTTCAGATATTTCTGTTGTTGTTCTGCCTGCAGGTTTCCTCTCAGTCCCACCATCCATTCGTTTATTCTCCATGTTTCTCTTTGTTTACCACTCAGATTACAATTTTAAAGACCTTATTTCAAGAGCTCACGGACGGCACGTCCACCACACACCACGTCACGGTACGTGACGAAGCTATATAGTGTGGCAGGTAACGAAATGATAACGTAACACTAGTTTAGGGTACGAAATCACTGTCTGGCAATGCGTAACACCTTCAACACGTCACACGCCTCCCTGACCGTCACCTTAATGCGTAGACGTAACACAGTACCATACATCACCGTGACGAAGCTGTATAGTGTTGCAGGTAACGATATAATAACGTAACACTAGTCTAGGGTACCCAAACAGTCATTAGCAATGCGTAACACTTGCAACCCGTCACACGCCTCCCTGACCGTCACCTCAAGACGTAGCCGTAACACAGCAGACAGGAGCACAGTAACACAGCTGTAGAGTTAGTCACGCATGCAAATAACAACGTGTAAGTCTCTCACCTCAAAATATATATTAACCACGGCCCTGCCACGACTGCCCGGCGGTCACCTCAACACTGGACGCCACACAGCCCTATTACGCACTTATATCATTGACCCAGCAATAATATAACGACTCATAGCACTGTCTCACCTCAAATTACACTCCACAAGTCCCTGGCAAGCTCGTGGAGGCAAGAAAAAGTGGGAGCCAGCGGGGCCATGGCGCGGGGTTGACTGGTGGCCATGGCTGTGTGGACGCGAAGACTCCCAGCCAATCAGCGCACAGGAAGCTCCGGGCAGCCAATCAGAGCACAGAATAGGGACGCTGCCCTCTCCCGCCAAAGCCAAAGATATATTATAGTTATTTCCAAGCCTGTTTTAAGCCTTACAATGTTACTATGGCTTTCCGGGAGGTTAGAATTAGTCTTTGCACAGTTTAATTATGGTTTTCTTGGAGCTTTGAAGGTTTAGAGGCGTGAGTGTGAAGGAGCGAGAAACTGTCGGGTCCGTACACACATATATAGTTATTTCCAAGCCTGTTTTAAGCCTTACAATGTTACTATGGCTTTCCGGGAGGTTAGAATTAGTCTTTGCACAGTTTAATTATGGTTTTCTTGGAGCTTTGAAGGTTTAGAGGCGTGAGTGTGAAGGAGCGAGAAACTGTCGGGTCCGTACACACGTATATAGTTATTTCCAAGCCTGTTTTAAGCCTTACAACGTTACTATGGCTTTCCGGGATGTTAGTTTTAGTATTTGCACACTTTAATTATGGTTTTCTACGAGTCTTGAAGGTTAAGAGGCGTGTGTGTGAGGGTGCGAGATTTTGGCGCCAAAGTTGCAATGAGGGGGAAGCTGCTGACCTGGTGCCGCGACCAATCACAGAGCAGGAAAAAAAGGCGGGGAGCTCACAGCCAATCAGCGCACAGCAAGGCCCCTGGACAGCCAATCAGAGCAGAGAATAGGGACGCCCCCCATTTCCCGCTCAAAATCACTCAAGAAAGCCACACACAGATATATTATAGCCATTTTCAAGCACTTTTAGAGGCTTAAACTTAATTATGGCTTTCCTGGAGACTAGTTTTGATATTTTCACACTTTAATTATGGCTTTCCGGGAGCTCTGAAGGTGAATTAACGTGTCTAAGAGGGAGAAAGCGGTGGGCGTCTTCATACCTCGTCGAATTATTAATAAAACCAAAACTTACCGGCGTGGAAATATAATATGGATAAAATTAAATTAAAACTTACCTGAAACTTGCTTGATCCGTATAGTAATAAGGGAAATACGAGTAACGAAGCCAGTCAGAATTAGTTTGTCTTACAGGAATATAAAATCACACTAAAAACCATAAATTACTGATAAAATGTAACAGATATGGATAATTAATGTGATAAAGAAGGTAATATTCAAGGGATAAGTGATAAGGGAAATAAATAAGTTAACCAGAATCTCGATAAAGCATAAAAAAAACACTGCAAACCATAAATGACTTCGAAAATATGAAATAAATTAATAAAAAGAAACTATCACAGGAATATCTAAGTTTACCCTCGCAACACACACTCGCTCACACACATACACTTCAACCTTATAACGTGACCGCCTCGCCCCCTTTCTGCCCCCAAGCTATTATCTTACCTTAATTAAGTAGTGCTATTGCCGAATAACCGGGCTGCGGCGTTATAATCGTGAATATTTGGCGCCATCGTGAGGAGCGTCTTGCCGTGCGTCTGCTCGGAATGGAGGTCGGCCCGGGAATGGCGCCAAGGCTCGCTTCCCCGCCAAGCTTAGTATCTCAAACACGCTCATTAATGGTCTTACGCAGGGACGAACTATGAATTAATGACTATAAAAATACAATAATAGAGCTCATTACCGTAAAGCTAAAGGACATTTTAAATACACGAATATTCCAGGAAAGAACCGACGCGCTGACCCCGCCAAATTTACCATAGTGTCTCCCCCAAGTGTATTAATGATCTTACGCACGGACGAACTATGAATTAATGACTATAAAAACACAATAATATAGCTCATAACCGTAAAGCTAAAGGACACTTGAAATACACGAATATTCCAGAGAAGAACCAACCGGGAATGGCGCCAACTCGCACCCCCGCCAAAATTTGTATCTCAACCACGCTTATTAATGGTCTTACGCAGGGACGAACTATGTATTAATGACTATAAAAACACAATAATAGAGCTCATTACCGTAAAGCTAAAGGACATTTTAAATACACGAATATTCCAGGAAAGAACCGACGCGCTGACCCCGCCAAATTTACCATAGTGCCTCCCCCAAGTGTATTAATGATCTTACGCAGGGACGAACTATAAATTAATGACTATAAAAATACAATAATATAGCTCATAACCGTAAAGCTGAAGGACATTTAGAATATTCGATCATTTCAGAGAAGAACCGACGCGCTGACCCCGCCAAATTTACCATAGTGCCTCCCCCAAGCGTATTAATGGTCTTACGCAGGGACGAACTATGAATTAATGACTATAAAAACACAATAATAGAGCTCATTACCGTAAAGCTAAAGGACATTTTAAATACACGAATATTCCAGGAAAGAACCGATGCACTGACCCCGCCAAATTTACCATAGTGCCTCCACCAAGTGTATTAATGATCTTACGCACGGACGAACTATAAATTAATGACTATAAAAACACAATAATAGAGCTCATTACCGTAAAGCTAAAGGACATTTTAAATACACGAATATTCCAGGAAAGAACCGACGCGCTGACCCCGCCAAATTTACCATAGTGCCTCCCCCAAGCGTATTAATGGTTTTACGCAGGGACGAACTATGAATTAATGACTATAAAAACACAATAATATAGCTCATAACCGTAAAGCTAAAGGACACTTGAAATACACGAATGTTCCAGAAAAGAACCAACCGGGAATAGCGCCAATTAACTCGCACCCCCGCCAAACTTTGTATCTCAACCACGCTTATTAATGGTCTTACGCACGGACGAACTATGAATTAATGACTATAAAAACACAATAATAGAGCTCATTACCGTAAAGCTGAAGGACATTTTAAATACACGAATATTCCAGGAAAGAACCGATGCACTGACCCCGCCAAATTTACCATAGTGCCTCCCCCAAGTGTATTAATGATCTTACGCACGGACGAACTATAAATTAATGACTATAAAAACACAATAATATAGCTCATAACCGTAAAGCTAAAGGACACTTGAAATACACGAATGTTCCAGAAAAGAACCAACCGGGAATAGCGCCAATTAACTCGCACCCCCGCCAAACTTTGTATCTCAACCACGCTTATTAATGGTCTTACGCACGGACGAACTATGAATTAATGACTATAAAAACACAATAATAGAGCTCATTACCGTAAAGCTAAAGGACATTTTAAATACACGAATATTCCAGGAAAGAACCGACGCGCTGACCCCGCCAAATTTACCATAGTGCCTCCCCCAAGCGTATTAATGGTTTTACGCAGGGACGAACTATGAATTAATGACTATAAAAACACAATGATATAGCTCATAACCGTAAAGCTGAAGGACATTTTAAATACACGAATATTTCAGAGAAGGACCAACGCGCTGACCCCGCCAAATTTACCATAGTGCCTCCCCCAAGTGTATTAATGATCTTACGCAGGGACGAACTATGTATTAATGACTATAAAAACACAATGATATAGCTCATAACCGTAAAGCTGAAGGACATTTTAAATACACGAATATTTCAGAGAAGGACCAACGCGCTGACCCCGCCAAATTTACCATAGTGCCTCCCCCAAGCGTATTAATGATCTTACGCACGGACGAACTATGTATTAATGACTATAAAAACACAATAATATAGCTCATTACCGTAAAGCTGAAGGACATTTTAAATACACGAATATTCCAGGAAAGAACCGACGCGCTGACCCCGCCAAATTTACCATAGTGCCTCCCCCAAGTGTATTAATGATCTTACGCACGGACGAACTATGAATTAATGACTATAAAAACACATTAATAGAGCTCATTACCGTAAAGCTGAAGGACATTTTAAATACACGAATATTCCAGGAAAGAACCGACGCGCTGACCCCGCCAAATTTACCATAGTGCCTCCACCAAGCGTATTAATGATCTTACGCACGGACGAACTATAAATTAATGACTATAAAAATACAATAATATAGCTCATAACCGTAAAGCTAAAGGACATTTAAAATACACGAATATTCTAGAGCCAACCACCGAGTTGACCTTTTTGAGGCTAAATGAAACCTCAATTTTGGCTTTTTGTCAAGCGTTTGGCCTAAATCAATTCACTTTGGCCAAAAATACCTGATCGGGCACAATTTTACCTTTTTTTCATAATGTCTGGGTCGGCATTCTTGAAAAACGCCTACGATTCTCATATCAGTTATGTCTACAGGACAAAAAACGATGTCAAATGCGCCTAATAAGTGTTTTTTCACGTTTATGTCAGAAATAAAATAAAACTACACTAGGAAAGGCCCATGACCCCTATGTAGGCCTTGTAAAACGTATGTGGGGAAAAGAGTTCTCGTCAAGGTGTTGAAATTGTCATTGTTACTTTGCACATCCCTAATGATCAAATTTTCTTTGCAAATTTATATATTCACTCAGGTGCTTTTCATGTTCAACATCTCCCTGACCGTATTTTGGAAGAACAGACTGTACTCATGGGTGATTTCAATGCTAGATGTAAAGAACTTGGTAGCCATCAGACCTCAAATGTGAATGGTATTAGATGGAAGGCGCTTTTTGACTCTACTGATGCAATTATGCTTACTGGTGATAGTGTTTTGACTCATGTGCATGGTGGTAATTGCATGTGTACCTCCTCACGAATATTATCAGCATTTACATTCTAATTTCTTTTAACTAACCTCAACATGTTTTATTTTTGTACAATGGAGATTTTTATTTTTTGCAACTAGCCTATATAGTCAGGGCTTTGTCTGCAAGCCCAGCCATTCCCCTTTGTTGTATTTTACAACAATAAATATTTCAATTCAATTCAATTCAATGTTACTCTCTTGGAGCCTTCTGATTAATGTAGAATCATTTAAGTTTAAGGACAGACCACCTAGTCTGGACCATGGGGTCTGTGTGGTCTGATTTTGTATGTAAATCTCTCTCTCTCTCTCTCTCTCTCTCACACACACACACACACACACACATACACTCTCTCTCTCTCTCTTTAAACATGGGGGAACTAATATATTTTGACTTATTCCTGTGGAGGATATGGCTCTCTCATCCTTACCCATATTTTTTATCTTGACTTCTTACTTAATTTTCTAAGACGGACTTAATAATATATCTAGTAGGAATTAAAGAAAGATTTGAAGTTCTCACACCTCCAGATACTTAATCATAGCTCATAACATTCTCTCTCTTCGTCTTCTTTTTATTTTTCACTAGACAAGCATAAGAAAGATTGAGTATCTAATGCTGTCAAAATACACATTGATAATCATTCTTCACTTTGACAAACATTCCTATTTTTAATTCCGCTTACTTTTCCAAGGTACTTTTATTCTTGACATGAGTACTAATTACAAGGTGCATACAAACTGAAACACCCAACTGTATTGTTATAAAACAAAAATTGGATAAAAGGCCCTTCCCTTGACCCTCAGCAAAGTCTTGTTGAAGGGTTTCAGTGGACATTCCTGCGGTACCAGAACCTTGCCCGGTAGTCATCTGAGCAGGTGATGAAGGCCGGCGAGCAGGGTGAGTGGACCATGTGTTGCACAGGGCCATTGTGACCTGGGGAGAGGGTAAGACAGTGAGACAATGGACTATGAGACACCTCAAGACCTAACCCTACCTTGTACACCTTAGCTGCTGATATATTCCATCATCGGGGAACTAACTGGAGATATTCTACTAAAACTGATTTTAGTGTTATCCAACTTCCTGAAATTCAATTTAATGAGCATGCTCTTTAAAAAAAATTTGTGCAAATAACCAATTTTCCCATTCATTTATCCCCAGCTTGATTAAATTGGGGAAAGTACTTCCAAATGAAACTGTTTCTCTTGTTGACATTGATAAGTTTAAAACAAGGTCAGCATCAATTGATATTTGATTGGGTATTGTTTCTGTCGTCACAGTCTTGTATTTTATATATTTATGTCTACTAACTCAGGGGAGGCAAAATATCTGGTGGAGGCAAACAGAGGGTTTACTGAAGGTTGGCCTGGACTAGATAAGCAGGTGGTTGGTGGTCCACACTCACCCACTGAGCCGGCACCAGTGTAGCCAATGAGGCAACGGCCCGTTGACAGCTCCCACAACTTGACAATGCTGTCCAGACCCGACGACAGGATGTACTGGGAAAAAGGGATGACTATCAGTATTTTTCTTATTAATTTTTCATTATTCATGGCATTTCTACAAATAGGCAGTGAAACCAAGGGCTTGACAAAGAAACTAATCTGCAAAATGTCATTCCCACAAAGACAAGAAATTTGCAGCACCCTCACCAAAAGAAATGATTTAAACATGAGGTATCTTGATCATTCATTCATGAAAGCCTTGAAGTCACTGGAAGAAAACTAGTGACCATAACTGAACCACTGAAAACTTTAAAACAACGGTAAACTTGATCACTATGAAGTCCAGCCCCAAGGATAATAAGTATTGTTAGGGTGACAGTAGGCATCAGTGTATCTATGCCCATTACCAGGGAGCTGAAAGGTTTCTAAGGGAATAGTAGAAAGATTACTACAGCACTTCAGCCAAATGGGAAGAACATCAAAGACTCACAATGCACTTGCCTCAGAGTCAACAGTTACTGTCAAAATCATCAGTCTACCTTACTCCAAACTCTTAACATGGCAGCAGCCCCTCTATGCAATACAAGTCTTCTCTTCTCCCTCACCAGTTCGTCTCCCACTCCCGTCTTTGCCTTCCTCAGCCTCCATTCCCCTTCTGCAGCATGCGACTTGGCAAGCAAAAAGAGGCTACTGAGCCATAAGTTCAAAGTAGGGTGTCCACAACTTAACAAACTAAACCAAATGCTGAGTCACTAGGAGGCTGATATATTACCTCCACAGTCCTGAATCATCATCATCATCTGTTTAATGTCAGGTTTTTCCATAATCTCTCATGAAGTTAGACGGTCAACATACACTTCCAACTATTACTATCCATTGCCTCAGCCTCTCCAGTGCCTAATGCTGCCAAATGTTCTTAAAAGCAGCAGTTTCGTATGTGTTATTATATTTCACTTAGTCCACCCCCTTTGCTTATGAGACAGATCCCCTTCTAAAAAGTCGGCTCCATTAACGCACTGTAAAGATAACACTTGCTGTAATTCCTCTGGACTTGGCATTTCCTAGGCATAATAATAACTACTCCATCCCTGGCCAAGAGATGTCACAGCCTTAACCAGAGCAGGAGGGAGACAAGTGGTGGAGACTGTTGGGAAAGGCAGTGGATTAGTAATGACTGACGGAGATGATTAAGTGTTGACATACCTTACATGTCTTACTAGGGGTTGAATTTATGCCTCAGCTGAACCTACTAGCTTTGACGGGATTGACTTTTTATATATATATATACTGGTCGGTATTTTGAGACTCACTTTTCACACCAACTATTTCTAAAGGTCAAAGAGGGGATCAATCGAGATCTAATGAGTGTTTCTTTAGGTTCAAAAGAAGAAGGGTCAAACAACCACCAGGGTCATAAAACTACTTCTGGAAATGCCCAAAACTCCTATGAAAGCCTTGTCAAATATGTGAACTTTGGCGACGAAATGTTTAGTAATACGGCCCAGTATATGAAGTGGTGTGTTTGAAATGACTACTCAAACTCAGCACACTACCTTTATAGACACGTCCACACTCCCCATGGCCACTAAACTCCCGTCCATGGAGAAGGCTGCAGCACGAGACTTGTCCTTGTGGGAGGTGACATAGGCGGTCTCATACATGGCTGGCTCGGGGGCGCTGGTCTGGGGTTCCGTTTCGTACTCCAAGTGATGAAAAAAAAAGAAAAGAGGGAAGAAAATATAAAATCAATCAACTACACAATTCAGGAACAAAATATATGTAAGAAAATGTCTTTCACCAGCTCAAGGAAATGGGCAGTGGCCTTAATACACTCTCAGGCCCTTGCTCAATGCCATGGACAGGGGGCAGAGGGAAGCTCAGAGACCAGGTGATGCTGATAACAGATGTGCAGACTGAGTTTGTATTTTTTGGATCACTGTTTCAGGGTGTCAGTCCTACAATGTCAAAGGATTGGCCTCGACTGTATTGTACCTAGTATGATGTTTAGATACCATTATAGTGCACAGACTTATTTATTAGAGCTAATCTAATCTATGTTCAATTAGTATAAGTGCTTGCATAATGGAGTAGTTTAGAGTGATATATCATACATATGCATAAGCCTCAATAAAATGTATCCTTTCAAACATTTATTTTACATGAAGAAACTCAAACACACATTCTCTCTCTCTCTCTCTCTCTCTCTCTCTGCTATGTTATCTTGCAGTATTTGGCTCCCTAATGCATCAGTGCTAGACTTGATAATCACAAGCCACTATACCATGTTCGTGCTGCAGTCCAATGGTGATTATGTTCATGAGCCGGTCTGAAGGGGAGACGGCCGTGGCTTCTTGGTCCACAATGACGGCCAGCTCCTGTGCGAAGTTCTGATGGCCATCGTAGAACAGCTGGCTGCGGCAAACAGGGGATGTAAATATAATAATATCAATACTGCCTTTGGCACTAAAAAAAATATATTCTGAAAACAGAGACTGAGGAAATACATTTGCCAATGTATTGGTGACTGGCACCAGAAGAAACTAAAGACAAAAAACTTGTGAAAAGACTAAAAGAAAAGAATAAAACCAAGCATAATCAGCTTCCCGTTCATCCTCGTTTCTCTTGGAGCAGGGAGTTTGTTTTGCATCTCTGCGGTGAATTTGAACTCCAGTTTGTGTGTTTTGTGAGTGTGAGGCAAGTGGTTAGTGGTAGCTGTGGTGACCAGGCCACAGACAAGCAAAAAGTATCCCAAACTGTCTCCAAGCTGGCTCAGGAGTGGCCTGAAGACCCTTGGGCAGTATTACTAAACATTTTGTTGTCCAAATTCACCTATTTGACAAGGCTTATGTAGGAGTTTTGGGAATTTCCCACAGTAGCTTTATGACCCTGGTGGCAGTTTGACCCTTCTTCTGTACCATGAACCTAAAGAAACACTCATTAGAACCCGACTGACCCAATCTTTGACCTTTAGAAATAGCTGATGTGGGAAGCCAAAGTGGGAAGCCAAAGTGGGAAGCAAGTCACTCTGGCCCTGGTCACTCCGGCCTGCCCCACGTTCGACCCAAGCCACTCCATCCCCCTTGGGTGCGTGCGCGAGTATGAGCGGGAGTTTGTATGGATGTTTTTTATTCATTCTTAGCAGGTGTCACCTGCGATAGGGTCACAGCCTACGCAGCTTGAGCTAATTTTTTTCAATTATCGTAAATTACCTGTGTTTCTCTGAGACTTGCAACAACTACACTTAATAAAAATGTAGCTGATCATTCTCGCTGTTTTATTTATTGGTAAATGAGAGAAAATATAAATTCATTTTTATTAACAATAGTCACTTATTGTATTGAAGTGTAATTGTTATAAGCCCCAGAGAAACACTGGTAATTTACGATAATTGAAAGAATGGCTCAAGCTGCGTGGGACCTGTGACCATATACCCGCTAGTCTGTTAGTGCAGGCAACGCACACATTCCTCTCTATATCCCTGCTGTGCAAAGAAGCCAAGAACGTACATATTCAGGTGTGGCTGGTCAAGGACGGCAAGCTGTCATGCTATCAGCGATGGAAATATCGTTCTATGCAAGGTGCAAGGTTGGAAAAAGTACAAGCAACACAGGATTACAACTGACCAATTGCTGAAAGCTTGCTCCAGACTGAGTGGACCAACCACCTAATTTATTTAGTTTGCTGTTTAGTTTGCTTTTAGTTTGAATGCTTTATCTGTATTTTCAATACTCTACATTATTATTATTATTGTTTTAGGTTTTATCATGTGATTTTGTTGTTGATTTAAAACAGTAAAGTAAGAACATAGAATGACATATTTCCTCTACTCCATAAGCTTCTATATATTGATCTGCCTTTATGTATAGAACTCACATCCTCCTCTTCTTCTTCCTCCTTCTTCTCCTCCTCCTCCTCCTCTGCACTGCTTGGCCTGTAAGAAGATATGGGATTGTCAGATGCTTCCAACTCTAACATTAACTACTTGCAAAGGCTAAAAAAAGAGATCAATTTGGTTCTAATGAGTGCTTCTGTACCATCAAGGTACAGAGGAAGGGTCACACTACCACCAGGGTCATTCAACTATCCCAGGAAATGCCCACAACTCCTATGAAAGCCTTGTCAAATATATGTTTTTAGGTTCACGGTACAGAGGAAGGGTCACACTACCACCAGGGTCATTCAACTATCCCAGGAAATGCCCACAACTCCTATGAAAGCCTTGTCAAATATATGTTTTTAGGTTCACGGTACAGAGGAAGGGTCACACTACCACCAGGGTCATTCAACTATCCCAGGAAATGCCCACAACTCCTATGAAAGCCTTGTCAAATATATGTTTTAGGTTCAAGGTACAGAGGAAGGGTCACACTACCACCAGGGTCATTCAACTATCCCAGGAAATGCCCACAACTCCTATGAAAGCCTTGTCAAATATATGTTTTAGGTTCACGGTACAGAGGAAGGGTCACACTACCACCAGGGTCATTCAACTATCCCAGGAAATGCCACAACTCCTATGAAAGCCTTGTCAAATATATGTTTTTAGGTTCACGGTACAGAGGAAGGGTCACACTACCACCAGGGTCATTCAACTATCCCAGGAAATGCCCACAACTCCTATGAAAGCCTTGTCAAATATATGTTTTTAGGTTCACGGTACAGAGGAAGGGTCACACTACCACCAGGGTCATTCAACTATCCCAGGAAATGCCCACAACTCCTAGGAAAGCCTTGTCAAATATATGTTTTAGGTTCACGGTACAGAGGAAGGGTCACTACCACCAGGGTCATTCAACTATCCCAGGAAATGCCCACAACTCCTATGAAAGCCTTGTCAAATATATGTTTTAGGTTCGGTACAGAGGAAGGTCACACTACCACCAGGGTCATTCAACTATCCCAGGAAATGCCCACAACTCCTATGAAAGCCTTGTCAAATATATGTTTTTAGGTTCACGGTACAGAGGAAGGGTCACACTACCACCAGGGTCATTCAACTATCCCAGGAAATGCCCACAACTCCTATGAAAGCCTTGTCAAATATATGTTTTTAGGTTCACGGTACAGAGGAAGGGTCACACTACCACCAGGGTCATTCAACTATCCCTGGAAATGCCCACAACTCTAAGGAAAGCCTTGTCAAATATATGTTTTAGGTTCACGGTACAGAGGAAGGGTCACACTACCACCAGGGTCATTCAACTATCCCAGGAAATGCCCACAACTCCTATGAAAGCCTTGTCAAATATATGTTTTTAGGTTCACGGTACAGAGGAAGGGTCACACTACCATCAGGGTCATTAAACTACCCCTGGAAATGCCCACAACTTCTATGAAAGCCTTATCAAATATATGTTTTCTTAGGGTCATGGTACAGAGGAAGGGTCACACTACCATCAGGGTCATAAAACTACCCCTGGAAATGCCTAAAACTCCTAGGAAAGCCTTGTCAAATATGTGTTTTCGTTGGGTCATGGTACAGAGGAAGGGGCACACTACCACCAGGGTATATATATATATATATATAGAGAGAGAGAGAGAGAGAGAGAGAGAGAGAGAGAGAGAGAGAGAGAGAGAGAGAGAGAGAGAGAGAGAGAGAGAGAGAGAGAGAGAGAGAGAGAGAGAGAGAGAGAGAGAGAGAGAGAGAGAGAGAGAGAGAGAGAGAGAGAGAGAGAGAGAGAGAGAGAGAGAGAGAGAGAGAGAGAGAGAGAGAGAGAGAGAGAGAGAGAGAGAGAGAGAGAGAGAGAGAGAGAGAGAGAGAGAGAGAGAGAGAGAGAGAGAGAGAGAGAGAGAGAGAGAGAGAGAGAGAGAGAGAGAGAGAGAGAGAGAGAGAGAGAGAGAGAGAGAGAGAGAGAGAGAGAGAGAGAGAGAGAGAGAGAGAGAGAGAGAGAGAGAGAGAGAGAGAGAGAGAGAGAGAGAGAGAGAGAGAGAGAGAGAGAGAGAGAGAGAGAGAGAGAGAGAGAGAGAGAGAGAGAGAGAGAGAGAGAGAGAGAGAGAGAGAGAGAGAGAGAGAGAGAGAGAGAGAGAGAGAGAGAGAGAGAGAGAGAGAGAGAGAGAGAGAGAGAGAGAGAGAGAGAGAGAGAGAGAGAGAGAGAGAGAGAGAGAGAGAGAGAGAGAGAGAGAGAGAGAGAGAGAGAGAGAGAGAGAGAGAGAGTGTGTGTGTGTGTGTGTGTGTGTGTGTGTGTGTGTGTGTGTGTGTGTGTGTGTGTGTGTGTGTGTGTGTGTGTGTGTGTGTGTGTGTGTGTGTGTGTGTGTGTGTGTGTGGCACTCCGGACTCATCTCCAAACTCCAGAGCGTGGGTGTTAGTGGCAGGCTCCTCCATCTCCTTCACAACTACCTCGAGGACAGATCGCTCAGTGTAATGGTGAACGGTCACACCTCAGGGGAATATCCTATAAATGCTGGCGTCCCACAGGGTAGTGTCCTTGGACCACTTTTGTGGAATGTGTATTTCAATGATCTTCTCCACCTCATACCTGAAGCAAACACCTACGCAGATGACTGTACCCTCACATTCCCTTGCGACGGTACAGATCACTGTGCACCCGTCGCCCTTATCAACCAGGTTTTACAGACCGTCTCATCGTGGGGACATCGTTGGCAGGTTGACCTGGCACACGACAAGACACAGGTCATGCTGGTCTCAAGGCGACGCTGCCCCCCAGCCATCCCCACTCCCCCCATAATCCTACAAGGGAAGGTGCTGCCCTTGCAACAGTCTATCACTGTCCTCGGTGTGGAGGCAAACAACAGCCTGTCCTTCACCAGCCATGTCAGGAAGACTGCATCCAAGGCAGCAGGACGGCTGAAACTGTGTCAGGCGTATCTCCCACCTCCTTGATGCGAAGGGAGTGTCGAACCTTTATGCTGCCCAGGTTCGCTCCCTCATGGAATACGCCCCCCTGACATGGTCATCCTGCCCTCCATCATACCTGGGTCTTCTCGACAAGGTACAAAACCGCGCCCAACGGCTCATCTCTCAAAGGGCCGCCCCAAACCAGCAGCAACCCACTCCACTACATCCTCTTCAGCAGAGGCGAGACGTGGCTGGCCTGTGTACCATCTACAAGGTACACATGCAGGCTGCTCCGCACCTCGCAACTCTCCGGCAAAAGTGGGCAACACCACACCCCCACGCCACCAGGGTCGCTCTGTCGAGGGAACACCAGCTCACCGTGCCCTTCACCAGAACGGAGACTTTCCTCCGCTCATTCGTGCCCGATATACTAGACTCTGGAACTGCCTGACAAGACACACTCACATTCACACATCCACTACACTCCACACTTTTAAAAAAGAAGTGAACACCTGGCTATTGTCTAATGTACACCACTAACTTTAACACTGTACTGTCCATTATCTTGTAACACAACTACAGATACTTATTCGGAACCTTACCGGTAACTTTTAGTTGTCATGTACCACTTTATGTAATCATGCTTAGTAAATAAGAGAGAGAGAGAGAGAGAGAGAGAGAGAGAGAGAGAGAGAGAGAGAGAGAGAGAGAGAGAGAGAGAGAGAGAGAGAGAGAGAGAGAGAGAGAGAGAGAGAGAGAGAGAGAGAGAGGCGGGAGGAGGAGGAGGAGGAGGAGGAGGAGGATAGGAGTCCACCCAACATAGTGAGGGAGAAGGTGTGGTACAGAGGAAGGACATCAGACTATTTAGCAACATGCCAAACCAAATCTTATATGCAGGTCTTACAGTATACATATAGCAAGATTCATGCAGGCAAATCAACATACTACAGGAAGAGGAAGAGGAAGGAAGGGAGGAGGAGGAGGAAGAGGAAGAGAGATAAGGAAGAGGAGGAGGGAAAAGAGTTGGAAAGTTTGGTTAAGTGGGCAGTGCAACATCTGTGGTCATGTGCCGGAGAGAGACAGGAGGGGAAGGAATTATAGGAGAAGGGAACAGTTGGAAAGTTTGGTTTAGTGGGCGCAACATCTGTGGTCATATGCTGGAGAGAGAGAGAAGGGGAAGGAATTATAGGAGAAGGGAACAGTTGGAAAGTTTTGTTTAGCCGGCGCAACATCTGTGGTCACATGCCAGAGAGAGACAGGAGGGGAAGGAATTATAGGAGAAGGGAACAGACCCCAGGAGACGGGACACAACATCTGTGGTCATATGCCGGAGAGAGACAGGAGGGGAAGGAATTATAGGAGAAGGGAACAGACCCCAGGAGACGGGACACAACATCTGTGGTCATATGCCGGAGAGAGACAGAAGGGGAAGGAATTATAGGAGAAGGGAACAGACCCCAGGAGACGGGACACAACATCTGTGGTCATATGCCGGAGAGAGACAGAAGGGAAGGAACTATAAGAGAAGGAACAGACCCCAGGAGACGGGACACAACATCTGTGGTCATATGCAGGAGAGAGACAGAAGGGGAAGGAATTATAAGAGAAGGAAACAGACCCCAGGAGACGGGACACAACATCTGTGGTCATATGCCAGAGAGACAGAAGGGAAGGAATTATAAGAGAAGGGAACAGACCCCAGGAGACGGGACACAACATCTGTGGTCATATGCCGGAGAGAGACAGAAGGGAAGGAACTATAAGAGAAGGAACAGACCCCAGGAGACGGGACACAACATCTGTGGTCATATGCCGGAGAGAGACAGAAGGGAAGGAATTATAGGAGAAGGAACAGACCCCAGGAGACGGGACACAACATCTGTGGTCATATGCCGGAGAGAGACAGAAGGGGAAGGAATTATAGGAGAAGGAAACAGACCCCAGGAGACGGGACACAACATCTGTGGTCATATGCCGGAGAGAGACAGAAGGGGAAGGAATTATAAGAGAAGGAAACAGACCCCAGGAGACGGGACACAACATCTGTGGTCATATGCCGGAGACAGACAGAAGGGGAAGGAATTATAGGAGAAGGGAACAGACCCCTGGAGACACAACATCTGTGGTCATATGCCGGAGAGAGACAGAAGGGGAAGGAACTATAGGAGAAGGGAACAGACCCCAGGAGACGGGACACAACATCTGTGGTCATATGCCGGAGAGAGACAGAAGGGGAAGGAATTATAAGAGAAGGGAACAGACCCCAGGAGACGGGACACAACATCTGTGGCCATATGCCGGAGAGGGAAGTCTTCTACTTAACTACATTCCACTTTAGCCACTTGGAAGGGTGAATTAATCTTCTAGCTAACTTTACGAAGGCCCAGTAGGCGTCTAGAGGCCCTAGAATAGGAGAAAATAGGGAATATACAAGAACATTTTTTTGAGCCATTACTCAGACCACCTCAAACTCAAAATGGCTCCTTCTTATATATCCATTTTTACGGTGTTTTACGTAGTTACATTCCACTTGAGCCACTTGGAAGGGTGAATTAATCTTCTAGCTAACTTTACGTAGGCACAGTAGGCGTCTAGGTTCCTTAGAATAGGAGAAAATAAGAAAAATACGAGACCATTTTTTCTCCTACCTCGACCAGTGCCCCGCCATGTTGTCTGGGTACAGTTAGCTAAACGCCTATTTCTCACCCCTTTTTTTTCAGACGTCTTCAAACGCCTAATAAACGTTCAAACATTACAAAGAAAATAATTAGAGACGAAAAATAGTCATTAGAAGCCTCTAGACGTGTTAATTATTAGGTAAACGTACATAGAGTTAGCCCTTGGGGTCGTATGCCAGCTAGGGAATTACATTATTTAGCCCCATAATTATTTTTTTAGACCTATTGTAAGGCCTGTATGGGGGTAATTATATATGGGGATAGTTATTGAACCTTCTGTGAGGCCCACTAGCTTGTAAATATACGTAAATAGCTAGAATTTAATGTCTTATTGAATATTTTTGGTCTTGAAATAGGTGAGCATCGCCCTGCGCATGTGTTTACGTTAAATAATTATGTCTTTTTAATGTCCCTATGACCCCCAGATAGGTTATAATGGAGGATATTTATTAGTTATTACTTATTAGACGCTTTTAGGGGGCTGAGGGAGCTTCTGAGGCCTAAACAAGGTGAATTTTGAGTCTTTGGGGTACAATTTTCCGTTATGGCTGGGACAAGTGAGCGAAGTTAAGTGAATATATACTTTGATAACTATAAAATTAAGCCCGTAATGACTAATTCCTACATACCAAAATACGTAAAAATAGACGCTCTTTAAAATGAGACTAAGCACAATACTGTAGCTATCGTAACAATGGCGTAAAAAATATAAGTATTTGTAAACACGTAGTCATGTCCAGCGTACGACACTTTCTTTAACAAAAAAATTATTTATGCTTCCCTGGCGCCATGAAGCTATGAGTAATTATTTTTTAGGATCGTAAGGGTAATAAAAAGATAAATTCCGTCATTGGAGGGCCGGAATCGGTATTTAGAGCAATGCTGATACAGTTCAAGGCGTCGAGTACGATACCTTGATGACCACTAGCCCAGTGCAGATAGATAGATAGATAGATAGATAGATAGATAGATAGATAGATACTTTATTCGTCAAATTGTGATACATTAAATTTTGTATACAAAATGAAACTCATTTTGGCTTAAGAGCTCCCTAGTAGTTATTTGTACATTAAAAATAAATAAAATCAATGAAGCAAAAAAAGCATTTAAAAACACTACTAAAAACGTTACTTGGGCTATTCATATAAAAATTGTATACATGCAGTAATAAGTTATTTCTACCTTTATCACAAACTATCATATACAGTTATCATGACTACTTACACCTAAAAGTTAGAGAGAGAGAGAGAGAGAGAGAGAGAGAGAGAGAGAGAGAGAGAGAGAGAGAGAGAGAGAGAGAGAGAGATCCCACAGAGTCAAAATATATTAGTTCCCCCATGTCTAGAGAGAGAGAGAGAGAGAGAGAGAGAGAGAGAGAGAGAGAGAGAGAGAGAGAGAGAGAGAGAGAGAGAGAGAGAGATCCCACAGAGTCAAAATATATTAGTTCCCCCATGTCTAGAGAGAGAGAGAGAGAGAGAGATCCCACAGAGCTAACCTTCTACCAGATCTTAGATATGTATAGTAATTATGTAGCGGATGAATTATATCTTTCATAATCCTGTCTACTTGTTTCATCGTACCTGTCTGATAAAGATCTAGTGATATGGTCTATGCACCTAGTTTTCCTGCATTTTTAACAATCCTTCCTAGCTTGTTTTTATCTTGATTGATAGTTTATTGTTGCAGGTAAACAACGAGGGAGAAGGGAGGAACATGCCATCCCAACCCCCAGGCAGGACAGAGTGTGATTATACAACTATTAATACATGTGTGGGTTACAGGTAAGCTTTCCATACCAGGCAGTGATTGAAAAGTTTAAAACTGATTCTAATGTTGATTTATAAAATAGGCTAAATATCACTTTATCCACACGTAGATTGCTCAAAATACGTACAAAGTATTAACACTGCCCTTTAACTGGTCATCGATCATAAAACCCAGATACTTATACTGTGTGTGTGTGGGTGATCTCCGACCATTATACGAGCTAGTTAATGTGTATGTGTGTGTGATAGATAGATAGGCAGATAGATAGACAGACAGACAGACAGACAGACAGACAGAGAGAGAGAGAGAGAGAGAGAGAGAGAGAGAGAGAGAGAGAGAGAGAGAGAGAGAGAGAGAGAGAGAGAGAGAGAGAGAGAAATATCGCAATCAGTACACTCTCTCTCTCTCTCTCTCTCTCTCTCTCTCTCTCTGTCTGTCTGTCTGTCTGTCTGTCTGTCTATCTATCTGCCTATCTATCTATCACACACACATACACATTAACTAGCTCGTATAATGGTCGGAGATCACCCACACACACACACACACACACACACACACACACACACACACACACACACACACACTGACAGATAGATAGATAGATATTTATTGACCACAAATATACATAAAACCAAAACATCATACATAAATCGGAAGTTATTTAAGAATGCTAATAATTCCGTTAATATAAGAACATTTCCAATTTCTAGTCCACATTCAGCACTTCAGTAAAATCTTTATATAGTCACTAAAATATACAGAGCTCTTGTGTCTTTACTGGCAAAAAAAATAGTTAAAAATAAAGCTTTACAAAGTTTGATAAATATTTGAAACTACTTATTTGAGACATTTTCAGAATACATTGTGATAAAAGAAAAAACTAAAACAAGCCCTGGAAGATGACGAATTCCCTAAAATAAATATACTGAAATGTTAATAGCCTGGACATCTTAAAATATCCAGGACATTTATAATTGTAATGAGCTTGTACGGATCGGGCTCGTGATCAGGATATGACAAATTACACACACACACACGCACACACACACGCACACACACACACACACACACACGCACACGTTTAACTAGCCCGTATAATATTATGAGAGGTGTGGTGTCATCTGCCATCCGGTGTCGTGAGACATCCCATATCTATATTTTACCATCGCGGAACCCAAAATTTACTATCATGGAGTGACTAAGTGAAGCATCTAAGTGTAAAAAGTACTAATGAGGACTTAAATAGCGATGCAAGGCTTATTAGGTCACAAGAAGAAGAAGAAGAGTGATTGTTAATATCCTCGTTATATACACACACACAAACGTCATCATTTGCTTTCATAATAAAATAAATAAACTTGGGTGGGACAGACCCCGACAAGCAGATGACAAAAGACACGGTACCATGTCGAAATTCAGGTATATGAGGATATGGGATGTCTCATGATACCCGGATGTCTCATGACGCCACACCCTGGGCTTAACGACATTCAAAGTGGCCGTTAACACACACACACACACACACACAACCCTTAACAATAGGCTTGCTCCGCCCCTTCCAACAGGCAAACAAGCGAACTACACGGAACAGCTATTACGCACACACACACACACACACACACACACACGACCGTTAACTAGAGGCCTGCTCCCCCCCCACCAACAGGCAAACAAGCGAACTACGCCGAACAACTATCACACACACAAAGAAGAGTTGGCGGGACAAGCGCACTCCCTTCCTTTCTGCACCCTGTACCTTCCGTCAGCCCTTCAGTCTCTCACAAACCTCCACCTCCTCCACAAGTCTCCGTCCATCCTCATTCTGTGTGTTGGTGGCGGGAGCTCTTCGCCTGAACCCGCTGCTCCCGTATCTGCCAAGTGTTTATGTGTTACGGCCCCCGACTATGTATCTCCCGGGTCTCGATACCCGCCCTCAGCACCTCCATGTTATGTGTCTGTGCTCCGTACCCGCCCACGTAAATGTTGGACTCGGTTCGAA
>NW_026111120.1:25000-35211 GCF_024679095.1 Eriocheir sinensis | reverse complement strand
TGTTCTCCTCGCTGTCTTTTATTTCTTGATTGTCACGTTACACTGATAGTATTGACAAGTTACTGAAAATAATGTTCATCAGAGAAAATAATTATGATATAAGATATTTGTTTTACTTTTAGGAGGTGGCTTCGATTAGTATTTTAACCCTTACACTGCCAAGCTGCCGTTCGTGCGCGCATTTCACACGCCACAAACATTCCCGACCTTCCCGTCATTTATATTCAGTAAATTCCTGAACATGAGATTCTATTATATTTATATATATATATATATATATATATATATATATATATATATATATATATATATATATATATATATATATATATATATATATATATATATATATATATATATATATATATATATATATATATATATATATATATATATATATATATATACGGTATTCTCTTCCTCCAACCTCATTTTATATATTTGCTTTTTTCTCCTGTAAACTTCTCTAGCGCTCCAATATTTTTCTTAGCAACTGATTAACTATATACAACCTTCTTTTACTTATTATACTATCTAAAACGCTATTCTCTTCTTTCAACTTCCCTTTATTTATTAGGTTTCTTCCGTACATTTCTCTACCGCTGAAATATTTTTTCTTAGCAATTGGATTTACTATATACAACCTACTTTTGTTTATAAGTCTTTTTTCTTCTACACATTTCTCTAAACCTGTAGTATTTTTTTAGCAACTGATAAACTATCTAAACGCCCTCCTCTTCCTTCAACTTCCTTTTATTAATTTGGCTTCCTCTGTAAATTTCTCTACCTCACAAATATTTTTGTTAGCCACTATATATATATATATATATATATATATATATATATATATATATATATATATATATATATATATATATATATATATATATATATATATATATAGTTGATCCAGTATCTAAGAAAATTGAGGAAAAAAAGCCTAATAAATAAAGAGGTTGTATATAATTGATCCAGTTGCTAAGACAAATATTTCAGCGGTTGAGAAATTTACAGAAGAACCCTGATAAATAAAGGACGTTCATACTATTCCTGCATTTTTCTTTTCTTTCCTTTTCGTCTTCGTTTTACTCGTGTTTTACTCTTAAAAGACAGTTAAGAAAAACATGTCGGACAGTTTTGGTGTTGAGATCGTTAATAATTCTTTGCCGGACTAAAGAAAAACAAAATAAATCTTCGTTATACTGGATTACATTACGTATATGAATTATATATATATATATATATATATATATATATATATATATATATATATATATATATATATATATATATATATATATATATATATATATATATATATATATATACGCTATCCTCTTCCTTCAACCTCATTTTATATATTTGGCTTTTTCTTCTGTAAACTTCTCTAGCGCTGCAATATTTTTCTTAGCAACTGATTAACTATATAGAACCTCCTTTTACTTATTATACTGTCTAAAACGCTATTCTCTTCTTTCAACCTCCCTTTATTTATTAGGCTTCTTCCGTACCTTTCTCTACCGCTAAAATATTTTTTCTTAGCAACTGGATAAACTATATACAACCTACTTTTGTTTATTAGTCTTTTTTCTTCTACAAATTTCTCTAACCCTGTAGTATTTTTTTTAGCAACTGATAAACTATCTAAACGCCGTCCTCTTCCTTCAACTTCCTTTTATTAATTTGGCTTCCTCTGTAAATTTCTCTATATCACAAATATTTGTATATATATATATATATATATATATATATATATATATATATATATATATATATATATATATATATATATATATATATATATATATATATATATATATATATATATATATATATATATATAGTTGATCCATTATCTAAGACAAATATTTCAGCGGTAGAAAATTGACGGAAAAAAGTCTAATAAATAAAAAGAGGTTGTATATAATTCATCCAGTTGCTAAGAAAAATATTTCAGTGGTTGAAAAATTTACAGAAGAACCCTGATAAATAAATTAATGTTCATACTATTCCTGTATTTTTCTTTTCTTTCCTTTTCGTTTTCGTTTTACTCGTGTTTAACTCCTAAAAGACAGTTAAGAAAAAATATTTCGGACGGTTTTGATGTTGAGATCGTTAATAATTCTTTGCCGGACTAAAGAAAAAAACAAAAATAAATCTTCGTTATACTGATATATATATATATATATATATATATATATATATATATATATATATATATATATATATATATATATATATATATATATATAGATATATATATATATATATATATATATATATATATATATATATATATATATATATATATATATATATATATATATATATATACGCTATCCTTTTCCTTCAACCTCATTTTATATATCTGGCTTTTTCTTCTGTAAACTTCTCTAGCGCTGCAATATTTTTCTAAGCAACTGTTTAACTATATACAACTTCCTTTTACTTATAATACTATCTAAAACGCTATTCTCTTCTTTCAACCTCCCTTTATTTATTAGGCTTCTTCCGTACATTTCTACTGCTGAAATATTTTTTCTTATCAACTTGATAAACTATATACAACCTAATTTTGTTTATTAGTATTTTTTCATCTACAAATCAATCTAACGCTGTAGTATTTTTTTTAGCAACTGTTTAATTATCTAAACGCACTACTCTTCCTTCAAGTTCATTTTATTAATTTGGCTTCTCTAAATTTCTCAACTTCACAAATATTTTTGTTATATCAATATATATATATATATATATATATATATATATATATATATATATATATATATATATATATATATATATATATATATATATATATATATATACAGTTGATCCAGTATCTAAGACAAATATTTCAGCGGTAGAAAATTGACGGAAAAAAAGAATATTAAATAAAAGGAGGTTGTATATAGTTTATCCAGTTGCTAAGAAAAATATTTCAGCGGTTGAGAAATTTACAGAAGAACCCTGATAAATAAAGGGACGTTCATACTATTCCTGCATTTTTTCTTTCCTTTCCTTTTCGTTTTCGTTTTACTCGTGTTTTACTCTTAAAAGACAGTTAAGAAAAAACATGTCGGACGGTTTTGGTGTTGAGATCGTTAATAATTCTTTGCCGGACTATAGAAAAAACAAAAATAAATCTTCGTTATACTGGATTACATTACGGTGAATATATATATATATATATATATATATATATATATATATATATATATATATATATATATATATATATATATATATATATATATATATATACATATATATATATCCTCTTCAACCTCATTTTATATATTTGGCTTTTTCTTCTGTAAACTTCTCCAGAGCTGCAATATTTTTCTTAGCAACTGATTAACTATATACAACCTCCTTTTACTTATTATACTATCTAAAACGCTATTCTCTTCTTTCAACCTCCCTTATTTATTAGGCTTCTTCCGTACATTTCTACTGCTGAAATATTTTTTCTTAGCAACTGGATAACTATATACAACCTACTTTTATTTATTAGTCTTTTTTTCTACAAATTTCTCTAACCCTGTTATAATTTTTTTAGCAACTGATAAACTATCTAAACGCCCTCTCTTCCTTCAACTTCCTTTTATTAATTTGGTTTCCTCTGTAAATTTCTCTATATATATATATATATATATATATATATATATATATATATATATATATATATATATATATATATATATATATATATATATATATATATATATATATATATTTCAGTAGAAAATTGACGGAAAAAAAGTCTAATAAATAAAAAGAGGTTGTATATAATTCATCCAGTTGCTTAGAAAAACATTTCAGCGGTTGAGAAATTTACAGAAGAACCCTGAAAAATAAAGGGACGTTCATACTATTCCTGCATTTTTTCTTTACTTTCCTTTTCGTTTTCGTTTTACTCGTGTTTAACTCTTAAAAGACAGTGAAGAAAAAATATTTCGGACGGTTTTGATGTTGAGATCGTTAATAATTCTTTGCCGGACTAAAGAAAAAAACAAAAATAAATCTTCGTTATATATATATATATATATATATATATATATATATATATATATATATATATATATATATATATATA
This sequence comes from Eriocheir sinensis, assembly GCF_024679095.1. Lineage (NCBI taxonomy): Eukaryota > Metazoa > Arthropoda > Malacostraca > Decapoda > Varunidae > Eriocheir > Eriocheir sinensis. Next base: position 31,115 of record NW_026111120.1, on the reverse strand, counting down.
TATATATATATATATATATATAGATATATATATATATATATATATATATATATATATATATATATATATATATATATATATATATATATATATATATACATATATATGCTATCCTCTTCCGTCAGCCTCCTTTTATATATTTGGCTTTTCTTCTGTAAACTTCTAGAGCTGCAATATTTTTCTTAGCAACTGATTAACTATATACAACCTCCTTTACTTATTATACTATCAAAAACGCTATTCTCTTCTTTAAACCTCCCTTTATTTATTAGGCTTCTTCCGTACATTTGTCTACCGCTGAAATATTTTTCTTAGCAACTGGATTAACTATATACAACCTACTTTTGTTTATTAGTCTTTTTTCTACAAATTTCTCTAACCCTGTTATAATTTTTTAGCAACTGATAAACTATCTAAACGCCCTTCTCTTCCTTCAACTTCCTTTTATTAATTTGGCTTCTCTGTAAATTTCTCTACCTCACAAATATTTTTGTTAGCCACTATATATATATATATATATATATATATATATATATATATATATATATATATATATATATATATATATATATATATATATATATATATATATATAGTATCTAAGACAAATATTTCAGCGGTAGAAAATTGACAGAAAAAAAGCCTAATAAATAAAGAGGTTGTATATAATTCATCCAGTTGCTAAGAAAAATATTTCAGCGGTTGAGCAATTTACAGAAAAACCCTGATAAATAAAGGGACGTCAATACTATTCCTGTATTTTTTCTATTCTTTCCTTTTCGTCTTCGTTTTACTCGTGTTTTACTCTTAAAAGACAGTTAAGAAAAAACATGTCCGACGGTTGTGGTGTTGAGATCGTTAATAATTCTTTGCCGGACTAAAGAAAAAAACAAAAATAAATCTTCGTTATACTGGATTACATTACGTATGGTGAATTAAAGTGATATATATATATATATATATATATATATATATATATATATATATATATATATACATATATACATATATATATATATATATATATATATATATATATATATATCCTCTTCCTTCAACCTCATTTTATATATTTGGCTTTTTCTTCTGTAAACTTCTAGAGCTGCAACATTTTTCTTAGCAACTGATTAACTATATACAACCTCCTTTTACTTATTATACTATCTAAAACGCTATTCTCTTCTTTCAACCTCCTTTATTTATTAGGCTTCTTCCGTATTTTTCTACTGCTGAAATATTTTTCTTAGCAACTGGATAAACTATATACAACCTAGTTTTGTTTATTAGTCTTTTTCTTCTACAAATTTCTCTAACCCTTTTATAATTTTTTTAGCAACTGATAAACTATCTAAACGCCCTTCTCTTCCTTCAACTTCCTTTTATTAATTTGGTTTCCTCTGTAAATTTCTCTATATATATATATATATATATATATATATATATATATATATATATATATATATATATATATATATATATATATATATATATATATATATATATATATTTATATAGGTAGATAATTGAAAAAAAAAGCTAATAAATAAAAGAGGTTGTATATAATTCATCCAGTTGCTAAGAAAATATTTCAGCGGTTGAGAAATTTAGAAGAACCCTGATAAATAAAGGGACGTGCATACTATTCCTGTATTTTTTCTTCTTTTTCCTTTTCGTCTTCGTTTTACTTGTGTTTTACTCTTAAAAGACAGTTAAGAAAAAACATGTCGGACGGTTTTGGTGTTGAGATCGTTAATAATTCTTTGCCGGACTAAAGAAAAAAAAATAAATCTTCGTTATACTGGATTATATATATATATATATATATATATATATATATATATATATATATATATATATATATATATATATATATATATATATATATATATATATATATATATATATATATATATATATATATATATATATATATATATATATATATATATATATATATATATATATATATATATATATCCTCTTCCTTCAACCTCATTTTATATATTTGGCTTTTTCTGTAAACTTCTCTAGAGCTGCAACATTTTTCTTAGCAACTGATTAACTATATACAACCTCCTTTACTTATTATACTATCTAAAACGCTATTCTCTTCTTTCAACCTCCCTCTATTTATTAGGCTTCTTCCGTACATTTCTCTACTGCTGAAATATTTTTCTTAGCAAATGGATAAACTATATACAACCTAGTTTTGTTTATTAGTCTTTTTCTTCTACAAATTTCTCTAACCCTTTATAATTTTTTTAGCAACTGATAAACTATCTAAACGCCCTTCTCTCTTCCTTCAACTTCCTTTTATTAATTTGGTTTCTCTGTAAATTTCTCTATATATATATATATATATATATATATATATATATATATATATATATATATATATATATATATATATATATATATATATATATATATATATATATATATAGTTGATCCAGTATCTAAGACAAATATTTCAGTAGAAAATTGACGGAAAAAGCTAATAAATAAAGAGGTTGTATATAATTCATCTAGTTGCTAAGAAAAATATTTCAGCGGTTGAGAAATTTACAGAAGAACCCTGATAAATAAAGGACTTTCATACTATTCCTGCATTTTTCTTTCTTTCCTTTTCGTCTTCGTTTTACTCGTGTTTTACTCTTAAAAGACAGTTAAGAAAAACATGTCGGACGGTTTTGGTGTTGAGATCGTTAATAATTCTTTGCCGGACTAAGAAAAAACAAAAATAAATCTTCGTTATACTGGATTACATTATATATATATATATATATATATATATATATATATATATATATATATATATATATATATATATATATATATATATATATATATATATATATATATATATATATATATATATATATATATATATATATATATATATATATATATATATATATATATATATATATATATATATATATATATATATATAAACTTCTCTAGCTGCAATATATTTTCTTAGCAACGGATTAACTATATACAACCTCACTTTACTTATGATACTATCTAAAACGCTATTCTCTTCTTTCAACCTGCCTTTATTTATTAGGCTTCTTCCGTACATTTCTCTACTGCTGATATATTTTTTCTTAGCAACTGGATAATATATACAACCTAGTTTTGTTTATTAGTCTTTTTCTTCTACAAATTTCTCTAACCCTTTATATTTTTGATAAACTTTAAATTATCTAAACGCCTTCCTCTTCCTTCAACTTCCTTTTATTAATTTGGTTTCTCTGTAAATTTCTCTACCTCACAAATATTTTTGTTAGCCTATATATATATATATATATATATATATATATATATATATATATATATATATATATATATATATATATATATATATATATATATATATATATATAGTTGATCCAGTATTCAAGACAAATATTTCAGCGGTAGAAAATTGACAAAAAAGCTATAAATAAAAGGAGGTTGTATATAGTTGATCCAGTTGCTAAGAAAAATATTTCAGCGGTTCAGAAATTTACAGAAGAACCCTGATAAATAAAGGGACGTCCATACTATTGCTGCATTTTTCTTTTCTTTCCTTTTCGTCTTCGTTTTAATCGTGTTTTACTCTTAAAAGACAGTTAAGAAAAAACATGTCGGACGGTTTTGGTGATGAGATCGTTAATAATTTTTGGCCGGACTAAAGAAAAAAACTAAAATAAATCTTCGTTATACTGGATATATATATATATATATATATATATATATATATATATATATATATATATATATATATATATATATATATATATATATATATATATATATATATATATATATATATATATATATATATATATATATATATATATATCCTCTTCCTTCAACCTCATTTTATATATTTGGCTTTTTCTTCTGTAAACTTTCTAGAGCTGCAACATTTTTCTTAGCAACTGATTAACTATATACAACCTCCTTTTACTTATTATACTATTTAAAACGCTATTCTCTTCTTTCAACCTCCCTTTATTTATTAGGCTTCTTCCGTACATTTCTCTACTGCTGAAATATTTTTCTTAGCAAATGGATAAACTATATACAACCTAGTTTTGTTTATTAGTCTTTTTCTTCTACAAATTTCTCTAACCCTTTTAGTATTTTTTTAGCAACTGATAAACTATCTAAACGCCCTCTTTCCTTCAACTTCCTTTTATTAATTTGGTTTCCTCTGTAAATTTCTCTACCTCACAAATATTTTTGTTATATATTTTAAGATATATATATATATATATATATATATATATATATATATATATATATATATATATATATATATATATATATATAGTTGATCCAGTATCTAAGACAAATATTTCAGGGTAGAAAATTGACGGAAAAGCTTAATAAATAAAGAGGTTGTATATAATTCATCTAGTTGCTAAGACAAATATTTCAGTGGTTGAGAAATTTACAGAAGAACCTTGATAAATAAATGGACGTGCATACTATTCCTGCATTTTTTCTTTTCTTTCCTTTTCGTCTTCGTTTTACACTTGTTTTACTCTTAAAAGACAGTTGAGAAAAAAACATGTCGGACGGTTTTGGTGTTTAGATCGTTAATAATTCGTTTCCTGACTGAAGAAAAAACAAATATATATATATATATATATATATATATATATATATATATATATATATATATATATATATATATATATATATATATATATATATATATATATATATATATATATATATATATATATATATATATATATATATATATATATATATATATATATATATATATATATATATATATATATATATATATACGCTATCCTCTTCCTTCAACCTCATTTTATATATTTGGCTTTTTCTTCTGTAAACTTCTCTAGAGCTGCAACATTTTTCTTAGCAACTGATTAACTATATACAACCTCCCTTTACTTATTATACTATTTAAAACGCTATTCTCTTCTTTCAACCTCCCTTTATTTATTAGGCTTCTTCCGTACATTTCTCTACTGCTGAAATATTTTTTCTTAGCAAATGGATAAATTATATACAACCTAGTTTTGTTTATTAGTCTTTTTTCTTCTACAAATTTCTCTAACCCTTTTATAATTTTTTTTAGCAACTGATAAACTATCTAAACGCCCTTCTCTTCCTTCAACTTCCTTTTATTAATTTGGTTTCCTCTGTAAATTTCTCTACCTCACAAATATTTTTGTTAGCCACTGGGCCAATTGTATATATATATATATATATATATATATATATATATATATATATATATATATATATATATATATATATATATATATAGTTGATCTAGTATCTAAGACAAATATTTCAGCGGTAGAAAATTGACGGAAAAAAGCTTAATAAATAAAAAAAGGTTGTATATAATTCATCTAGTTGCTAAGACAAATACTTCAGCGGTTGAGAAATTTACAGAAGAACCCTGATAAATAAAGGGACGCATACTATTCCTGCATTTTTCTTTTCTTTCCTTTTCGTCTTCGTTTTACTCGTGTTTTACTCTTAAAAGACAGTTAAGAAAAAACATGTCGGACGGTTTTGTGTTGAGATCGTTAATAATTCTTTTGCCGGACTGAAGAAAAAACAAAAATAAATCTTCGTTATACTGGATATATATATATATATATATATATATATATATATATATATATATATATATATATATATATATATATATATATATATATATATATATATGTATATATATATATATATATATATATATATCCTCTTCCTTCAACCTCATTTTATATATTTGTTTTTCTTCTGTAAACTTCTCTAGAGCTGCAACATTTTCTTAGCAACTGATTAACTATATACAACCTACCTTTACTTATTATACTCTTTAAAACGCTATTCTCTTCTTTCAACCTCCCTTTATTTATTAGGCTTCTTCCGTACATTTCTCTACTGCTGAAATATTTTTTCTTAGCAAATGGATAAATTATATACAACCTAGTTTTATTTATTAGTCTTTTTTCTTCTACAAATTTCTCTAACCCTTTTATAATTTTTTTTAGCAACTGATAAACTATCTAAACGCCCTTCTCTTCCTTCACCTTCCTGTTATTCATTTGGTTTCCTCGGTAAATTT
>NW_026111120.1:0-20000 GCF_024679095.1 Eriocheir sinensis | reverse complement strand
AATAAATCTTCGTTATACTGGATTACATTATATATATATATATATATATATATATATATATATATATATATATATATATATATATATATATATATATATATATATATATATATATATATATATATATATATATATATATATATATATATATATATATATATATATATATATATATATACGCTATCCTCTTCCTTCAACCTCATTTTATATATTTGGCTTTTTCTTCTGTAAACTTCTCTAGAGCTGCAACATTTTTCTTAGCAACTGATTAACTATGTACAACCTCCCTTTACTTATTATACTATCTAAAACGCTATTCTCTTCTTTCAACCTCCCTTTATTTATTAGGCTTCTTCCGTACATTTCTCTACTGCTGAAATATTTTTTCTTAGCAAATAGATAAATAATATACAACCTAGTTTTGTTTATTAGTCTTTTTTCTTCTAGAAATTTCTCTAACCCTTTTATAATTTTTTTTAGCAACTGATAAACTATCTAAACGCCCTTCTCTTCCTTCAACTTCCTTTTATTAATTTGGTTTCCTCTGTAAATTTCTCTACCTCATAAATATTTTTGTTATATATATATATATATATATATATATATATATATATATATATATATATATATATATATATATATATATATATATATATATATATATATATATAGTTGATCCAGTATCTAAAAGAAATATTTCAGCGGTAGAAAATTGACGGAAAAAAGCCTAATAAATAAAAAGAGGTTGTATATAGTTCATCTAGTTGCTAAGACAAATATTTCAGCGGTTGAGAAATTTACAGAAGAACCCTGATAAATAAATGGACTTTCATACTATTCCTGCATTTTTTCTTTTCTTTCCTTCTCGTCTTCGTTTTACTCGTGTTTTACTCTTAAAAGACAGTTAAGAAAAAAACATGTCGGAAGGTTTTGGTGTTGAGATCGTTAATAATTCTTTGCCGGACTGAAGAAAAAAACAAAAATAAATCTTCGTTATACTGGATTACATTACTTACGGTGAATTAATGTGATATATATATATATATATATATATATATATATATATATATATATATATATATATATATATATATATATATATATATATATATATATATATATATATATATATATATATATATATATATATATTTATATATTTGGCTTTTTCTTCTGTAAACTTCTCTAGAGCTAGAACATTTTTCTTAGCAACTGATTAACTATATACAACCTCCCTTTACTTATTATACTATTTAAAACGCTATTCTCTTCTTTCAACCTCCCTTTATTTATTAGGCTTCTTCCGTACATTTCTCTTCTGCTGAAATATTTTTTCTTAGCAAATGGATAAATTATATACACCCTAGTTTTGTTTATTAGTCTTTTTCCTTCTAGAAATTTCTCTAACCCTTTTATAATTTTTTTTAGCAACTGATAAACTATCTAAACGCCCTTCTCTTCCTTCAACTTCCTTTTATTAATTTGGTTTCCTCTGTAAATTTCTCTACCTCACAAATATTTTTGTTAGCCACTGGCCAATATATATATATATATATATATATATATATATATATATATATATATATATATATATATATATATATATATATATATATATATATATATATATATATATATATATATATATATATATATATATATATATATATATATATATATATAATAAATAAAAAAGGTTGTATATAATTAATCTAGTAGCTAAGACAAATATTTCAGCGGTAGAGAAATTTACAGAAGAACCCTGATAAATAAAGGACGTGCTACTATTCCTGCATTTTTCTTTTCTTTCCTTTTCGTCTTCGTTTTACTCGTGTTTTACTCTTAAAAGACCGTTGAGAAAAAACATGTCGGACGGTTTTGGTGTTGAGATCGTTAATAATTCTTTGCCGGACTGAAGAAAAAAACAAAAATAAATCTTCGTTATACTGGATTACATTACTTACGGTGAATTAAAGTGATATATATATATATATATATATATATATATATACATATATATATATATATATATATATATATATATATATATATATATATATATATATATATATATATATATATATATATATAGACGGTCTCCTGTGGGGTCACCCTCATTTTATATAGTTGGGTTTGTCTTCTGTAAACTTCTCTAGAGCTGCAACATTTTTCTTAGCAACTGATTAACTATATACAACCTCCCTTTACTTATTATACTATTTAAAACGCTATTCTCTTCTTTCAACCTCCCTTTATTTATTAGGCTTCTTCCGTACATTTCTCTACTGCTGATATATTTTTTCTTAGCAAATGGATAAATTATATACAACCTAGTTTTATTTATTAGTCTTTTTTCTTCTACAAATTTCTCTAACCCTTTTATAATTTTTTTTAGCAACTGATAAACTATCTAAACGCCCTTCTCTTCCTTCAACTTCCTTTTATTAATTTGGTTTCCTCTGTAAATTTCTCTACCTCACAAATATTTTTGTTAGCCACTGGGCCAATTGTATATATATATATATATATATATATATATATATATATATATATATATATATATATATATATATATATATATATATATATATATAGTTGATCCAGTATCTAAGACAAATATTTCAGCGGTAGAAAATTGACGGAAAAAAGCTTAATAAATAAAAAAAGGTTGTATATAATTCATCTAGTTGCTAAGACAAATATTTCAGCGGTTGAGAAATTTACAGAAGAACCCTGATAAATAAAGGGACGTGCATACTATTCCTGCATTTTTTCTTTTCTTTCCTTTTCGTCCTCGTTTTACTCGTGTTTTACTCTTAAAAGACCGTTGAGAAAAAACATGTCGGACGGTTTTGGTGTTGAGATCGTTAATAATTCTTTGCCGGACTGAAGAAAAAAACAAAAATAAATCTTCGTTATACTGGATTACATTACTTACGGTGAATTAAAGTGATATATATATATATATATATATATATATATATATATATATATATATATATATATATATATATATATATATATATATATATATATATATATATATATATATATATATATATATATATATATATATATATATATATATATATATATATATATATATATATATATATATATATATATATATATATATATATATATATATATATATATATATTTGAGCTATATATATCTAGCAACTGATTAACTATATACAACCTCCCTTTACTTATTATACTATTTAAAACGCTATTCTCTTCTTTCAACCTCCCTTTATTTATTAGGCTTCTTCCGTACATTTCTCTACTGCTGAAATATTTTTTCTTAGCAAATGGATAAATTATATACAACCTAGTTTTGTTTATTAGTCTTTTTTCTTCTACAAATTTCTCTAACCCTTTAATAATTTTTTTTAGCAACTGATAAACTATCTAAACGCCCTTCTCTTCCTTCAACTTCCTTTTATTAATTTGGTTTCCTCTGTAAATTTCTCTACCTCACAAATATTTTTGTTAGCCACTATATATATATATATATATATATATATATATATATATATATATATATATATATATATATATATATATATATATATATATATATATATATATATATATATATATATATATATATATATATATATATATATATATATATATATATATATATATATATATATATATATATATATATATATATATATATATTTCAGCGGTAGAAAATTGACGGAAAAAAGCTTAATAAATAAAAAGAGGTTGTATATAATTCATCTAGTTGCTAAGACAAATATTTCAGCGGTTGAGAAATTTACAGAAGAACCCTGATAAATATAGGGACGTGCATACTATTCCTGCATTTTTTCTTTTCTTTCCTTTTCGTCTTCGTTTTACTCGTGTTTTACTCTTAAAAGACCGTTGAGAAAAAACATGTCGGATGGTTTTGGTGTTGAGATCGTTAATAATTCTTTGCCGGACTGAAGAAAAAAACAAAAATAAATCTTCGTTATACTGGATTACATTACTTACGGTGAATTAATGTTATATATATATATATATATATATATATATATATATATATATATATATATATATATATATATATATATATATATATATATATATATATATATATATATATATATATATAAATATATATATATATATATATATATATATATATATATATATATATATATATATATATATATATATATATATATATATATATATATATTCGCTCTGGTGTTGCTTCAACCTCATTTTATATATTTGGCTTTTTCTTCTTTAAACTTCTCTAGAGCTGCAACATTTTTCTTAGCAACTGATTAACTATATACAACCTCCCTTTACTTATTATACTATCTAAAACGCTATTCTCTTCTTTCAACCTCCCTTTATTTATTAGGCTTCTTCCGTACATTTCTCTACTGCTGAAATATTTTTTCTTAGCAAATGGATAAATTATATACAACCTAGTTTTGTTTATTAGTCTTTTTTCTTCTACAAATTTCTCTAACCGTTTGATAATTTTTTTTAACAACTGATAAACTATCTAAACGCCCTTCTCTTCCTTCAACTTCCTTTTATTAATTTGGTTTCCTCTGTAAATTTCTCTACCTCACAAATATTTTTGTTAGCCACTGGGCCAATTATATATATATATATATATATATATATATATATATATATATATATATATATATATATATATATATATATATATATATATATATATATATATATAGTTGATCCAGTATCTAAGAGAAATATTTCAGCGGTAGAAAATTGACGGAAAAAAGCCTAATAAATAAAAAGAGGTTGTATATAGTTCATCTAGTTGCTAAGACAAATATTTCAGCGGTTGAGAAATTTACAGAAGAACCCTGATAAATAAATGGACTTTCATACTATTCCTGCATTTTTTCTTTTCTTTCCTTCTCGTCTTCGTTTTACTCGTGTTTTACTCTTAAAAGACAGTTAAGAAAAAACATGTCGGACGGTTTTGGTGTTGAGATCGTTAATAATTCTTTGTCGGAGTAAAGAAAAAAACAAAAATAAATCTTCGTTATAGTGGATTACATTACGTACGGTGAATTATAGTGATATATATATATATATATATATATATATATATATATATATATATATATATATATATATATATATATATATATATATATATATATATATATATATATATATATATATATATATATATATATATATATATATATATATATATATATATATATATATATATATATATATATATATATATATATATATATATATATATATATATATATATATATATATATATACCTCCTTATATAGAATAGGCTATTTCTTCTGTAACTTCCTCTACTGCTGCAATATTTTACTTACCAACTTGATGAACTATATATATGTGCGTGTGTGTGTGTGTGTGTGTGTGTTTACAACATAATATTGTAACTGTGTTTCCACCTTTTCGGATTACGTAAACTCTGATAATATTATCGTGTTCAGGAGAATTTTATGTCAGCTGTTATTTTCTCTTCTTCAACGCTATGGTAATTCTGTAAAAATAATCCAAATGAAGTAAAGCTTAGTAAACATTCATAACAACCGCTTTGACCTATTTTTATACTCGCCTTATGATATTTATATATTTGTTAATTTCAAATATATTCTTTACAGTTCCAATGCACTACCATTCTAAGTTTATTGATGAAAGAAAGAAGTAACTATTACGCAAGATAGGTGAACTACAAATAAAACTGAAAACTTGAAGTGCGGAAAGTCTAGCGGATGGAAGGCGAGAAGGGACGCATTGAAGTTATCCTTCCACCTCGGAGTAGATTGCAAACGTACGTATTGCATTACATAAGAGATGAAACTGCCGTGTCAGAGCTTATTCTCTCAAAAATTTATTGGTGCACAGCACAACAAACACATCGACCCCAGAAAAGTTAGAGCTATTTCGTGAAACATGTCATTGGGATCTGTTATGCAACTTCCTCACTAAATAGCTACTAACTTTTCTGGGGTCGATGTGTTTGTTGTGTATATGTAGCATTAAATGTTTGACAAAATAAGCTCTGACACGGCAATTTCATCTCTTCTGTACGACAACACGTTTGCAATCTCTTTCGAGTTGAAGGAATAACTTACAGTGCGTCTCTTCGCCTTCGAGGCGTCTCGAGAAGTTTCAGCTGCGTACGAAGACAATGGAATCATATATATATATATATATATATATATATATATATATATATATATATATATATATATATATATATATATATATATATATGTAAATAAATTATGCTGCCTAGTTTATTGTTATTGTTGTAGAATGATAAAATGTGTTTGTTTAAAAGATTATCAGACTAAAGGACAAAGTACATTCCTACTGGAGAGGTAATTCAAAATAATGTAATATCCAATAGCCTAATCTCGCTCGTGCCGACATCATCAAAAGTAGCTTTATGCATAGTTCATTCTTTTACAGACTATCCATTACTAACAAGCATAAGGTTTCGAATGATGAAGTTTAATTATTGAGGATGTTTACCTATAAAAAATATACCGTAATAATTATTATAAACGCACAGTGATGGAACAAAATAAAGGGTGTGTGAAAAGCCGCCCGGGTGGCTCATGGCAGTCTACTAGCCAAGCCACCCGGGCGGCTCCGGCACTATAAGGGTTAAGGTTGAGTGGAAAGTAGGAATGAGTATATACCTCTCTTTCGGCCACCTCTTTAGATTCATTTTAGGAGCAGCGAGTAGCGGGCCTTTTTTTATTATTGTTTCCTTTTTTTGTGCCCTTGAGCTGTCTCCTTTGTTGTAAAAAAGATAACATCCCACATTAAGAGCCGTGTGAGTAGGAGGAAGGAGTAACATCCCACGTCATTTTCTCCTCCACTTCACCCGCCGCACTGCTGCAAACGAAGGATTCCCACATTCGGTTTTCTCTCCATTTCCCTCGTAGTTTAGCTTCACACCATAATGTTTCTCCTTCCGTTTGATTGGCTTTCGGCGCCATTTATCCGCCGGCCACGCCATAACATAACCAGAAAGTAGTCATCCAAAACTACGGACGTCAGCGCTCTCTCTCTCTCTCTCTCTCTCTCTCTCTCTCTCTCTCTCTCTCTCTCTCTCTCTCTCTCTCTCTCTCTCTCTCACACACCCCACATAACCCCCACACACATTCCTCCCCTATACATTCCCAACCCCCACACACACATCCCCTTCACACAGATCCCCTCCCCACACACATCTCCCCCCCACATCCCCCCACACATCCCCCCTCCACACCTTCAAAGAGATAAGTTGCTATGTCTCGTTGCCGCTGCCATGCTCTGTTACCTCTCCCGTGAGCTTTGAGCCTGAGCGGCGGCAGATTGTGTAAAGTTTTGTATCCGCTTGAGCGAGGCGTGTTGTGTTTGCTTAATTTACTGCTGCCTGTGTTCTGCGGCTGGCAGGTTTTTCTCTATAATCTTTTTTGCGCTATTTTCTCTCATTTTTTTCCCCCGATGTTTATTTATTCACTTTAAATGGAGGTTGAGCGATAAGAGGCGGAAGTGTATGAGAAATGTGATGAATTCCACTCTGACTCGGTCTTTGTCTTAGTCTTGTTTATTTATCGCGTAATGCTCTTCGGCGGATCGAGGGAATGGATACGGCTACGAATTTATACATTGTTGAAAGCGATTTATGTTGTGAAGGTCAAAGCGGTAAATAACAAGACTCGCTCGTGTGTGTTTATATTCTTGCTGTGTTTTGTCAGCCAGGAAGATGCGTTGAACTCTGAAGGGAAAGGAACACAGCGGGAAGTAAGAAGGTGCGTTGATTTCTAAGAGCAAGGCACCTGGGAGGAAAATTAAATGCTGCGTTGAATTCTAAACGGAAAACATCAAAGGGGAAAGTAAAAAGCTGCGTTGATTTCTAAAAGGTTAGCACCAAGGAGGAAAATGAGATGTGATGAATTCTGAAAGGAAAGTAACATAGAAGAAAGTAAGAAGGTGCGTTGATTTTAGATTGTAAGTACCAAGGAGGAAAATGAGATGTGCTGAATTCTAAAAGGAAAGTAACAAAGAAGAAAAGAAAAAAGCTGCGTTGAGTTCTAAAAGGAAAACAACAAAAAGAACAATATTTAGGCTCCCTGATTGTTTAACTTTCCTTCCGTTGCCTCCGAGTGAATCCAATTATAGAACAGAAGGACTAATGCATAAAAGATAAACGTCGGTGTAGACACAACATTTTTCTCGGTGTGAAGCAACGATATACGGCGAAAAATGACTACTTTTTAACTCCAAAACCGTGTGGAAGGGAAAAAGGGGGAAAAAAATAGTGGAAATACATATACCAGCGTACAGATTCATTTCGTCCAGTTAGAATTGTTTTATTACTTCATCAACACCGACAACTGTAGGCACAAAAAATAGCGAAATATATTTTTCCACTCATTCAGACACCAGGGGCTGCACCTGACAGAATGAAGAAGGGAAAAATAAAGGTTTGTTTCGTGTGCATACAATCATTTCATCACCATTTATAATTTCAAGTAATCACAGTAATAAAAAATGAGTCATTCAGTTATTCTCAGGCAATGACCCGGAGCAACAGTTTTCGAAAATTAATAATGGCGATAAGCAAAAAAATCCCCAGGCAGTGATACGCCCTTCCACCCGTGTGCCAGAACGATCCACACTCCCGCCCTTGTTGCCCTCAAGTTTTGTTTCCGCTAAGTTACGTGGTTTCTTTACGTACGTGATCGAGTGCCGGCGGCGGCGCGGCGGCGGCCAGTAGTGTAAAGTTCAGGAAGACGACCAATGAAAAAATGCGAAACTCGACGAAAAGCGAGCGAAAAAACTATCTCTCGAACACGCTCCAGCGATCCCCTGACATGGGAGCCGCAAAAAGTTCACGGAGATAAAAATTAACTCGTTCATATAGAACGCTGTGTGCGTGTGTACGTGTGTGTGTGTGTGTGTGTGTGTGTGTGTGTGTGTGTGTGTGTGTGTGTGTGTGTGTGTGTGTGTGTGTGTGTGTGAGTGCGTGCGTCGCGTTCGTGCAAATCTTTTCAAAAATATGTATGTATATGATTTACAATTTCAACTTTGCGTCTTTCTGCTTTTTCCTTCCTCCTCCTCCTCCTCTTTCCCCTCTTCCTCCTCCTCCTCCTCCTCCTCCTCGTCCTCGTCAGGAGGTGTGAAGTTGTTGGTATGTGTAGGGGATCTGTAACTTGTTTGAATGAATCCAGGAGGAGGAGGAGGAGGAGGAGGAAGAGGAGGCTGAGGCGGAGGTGTAAGCGGAGGTGGTGTAGGTGTAGGTGGAGGTGGAGGAGAAGGAGGAGGAGAAAGCGAAGGCGGAGAGGAGTTGGAAGGGGAGGAGAATGGGGAGGAAAAAGGTGAGGAAATTGATGATAGAGGTAATGATAGAAGAGGAGAAAAAGGAGGCAGACGGAAAAAAAAATCGGGTACTGATGATAATGATGATGGTGATAGAGGCGGCAAAAACCTAAGCAGACAGTTTGAAACGAGGAGGATATGGAGCAGGAGGAGGAGGAGGAGGAGGAGGAGGAGGAGGAGGAGGAGGAGGAGGAGGAGGAGGAGGAAGAAGATGTGGAAGAAAAGGAAAAAGAGAAGGAGGAGGAGGAGGAGGACGAGGAAAAGGCAGAGGAAGAAGAAGATGTGGAAGAAAAGGAAAAAGAGAAGGAGGAGGAGGAGGAGGAGGAGGAGGAAAAGGCAGAGGAAGAAGAACATGTGGAAGAAAAGGAAAAAGAGGAAAAAGGGGAGGAGGAGGAAGTGGCAGAGGCAGAGGAAGACGATGTGGAAGAAAAGGAAAAAGAGGAGAAAGGGGAGGAGGAGGAAGTGGCAGAGGCAGAGGAAGACGATGTGGAAGAAAAGGAAAAAGAGGAGAAAGAGGAGGAGGAGGAGGAGGAGGAGGATGAAAAACCAGCAATAGGCGACGCAGGTGAAAATCTAAATCAGTGAGAACGAAAGAGACGAAAGTAATGAAAACGATTAAAATGATTATTGAAAAGTAAACAATAAAACAAAAACAAATGACCCCCCCCCAAAAAAAAACCCGAAACCCCCCCCCACATCGAACTAGACAGTGACAAAGACGATAGTGACCCCCCAAAAAGACGAAGCAGAAGAACGTTGGGGGAGGAGGAAGCGACTGAGGAATAACAGATTTCGGACCATTTGCCGAGGGCCGCGTTCGAGGTGGCGCCGCTCAACGACAGCTCGCCGCAACACCAGCAGAAACGCCGCCGCCATCACTCACCCCTTAACGATGACGCCCTCACACACACACACACACACCCACACACACACGCACACACACACACACAAGCGGCCACGTCAGGAACTTTTGATAGTGATATGACGGAGCTGCTGACGAGGGAATTTTTTTTTGTCTAGTTTCTCATTCCTTCTACTTCCTTTTATTATTTACTCTTTTTTTTCATCCTCTTTCCTCCACTTCTCTCTTTCTTTTTTCCTCTTTTGTCTAGTTTTTCATCTTTCTGTTTTCTTTATTGTTTACTTTTTTCTGCCTTTGTTTGATCTTACAGTTTTGCTTCTTTTTCCTCGTTTATTATGTTTTTTTATATGCATTTTTTTGGAGAATAGATAAATGTTTCTTCTTTTACTTACCGTACTCTTTCCTGTTGTCTTTTTTCACCTTCCAGTTTTTTTGTTTGTTGTTCTTCTTCCTCTTCTTTTTCCCTCCATGTTCCTCCTCTTCCATGTTCTCCTCCCATTTCGCATCACCATTTCTCTCCATCCCATTAGATCTCCATTATCCTTCCACTTCTCCATACCACCGTTACACCCCATTACCTGCACCATTATCCTCATTCTCTCTCTCTCTCTCTCTCTCTCTCTCTCTCTCTCTCTCTCTCTCTCTCTCTCTCTCTCTCTCTCTCTCGTTATATACCGTCAGACTATCACCTCTCTTCCCCTTTCTCCTCCTCCTCCTCCTCCTCCTCCTCTTCCTCCATGTCCCTCTCCATTAAGCACACCTGGTTCCCTTCATCCCCCACCTCACACATATTCATCTGTATGCAAAACCTCCTTCTCTTCCCCCTCCCTCCTCTTCCCCCTCCCTCCTTCTCTATCCTCCCCCTCCACCCCCTTTCTCCTTCCAAGCACTCTCCTCTCAGCTACCTTCCTTACTCTGTTTGGCTTCCTCTTCCCCTACCTCCCGTTCTCTCTCCTCCTCGTCCTCCTCCTCCTCCTTCTCTTCACCACTAACTGTCACATGAGTGTAATTATCCTATCTTTGGTTTTTATTAATTCGTATCGTATTCTACTTTGCCATCTTTTTTTTTCTCTAAGTGTGCGTTGATGGCGTTTAAAGGGACATTAGACAAAAAAAGCGACATCCTCCTGAGCATAGTTAACTTCACAGCGTCATTCGTTATTCACATCATCATCATCATCATCATTGTTACCTTCATCATTAAGTAGCGGCATTAATAACTATAATGTCGTAAATAATTAATGACGGGTCTAATACCACATCGCTCTTTCCACATTTCCCGTCTCTTTGATAATTACTAAGACCAAACTACGTAACACCACCACCACCACCACCAACGCCGCCCCCGTCCCCCCCCCAAAACGCCCCCACTGCCGCCATCGCCCCCACAGCCCCCACCTCAAGCGGTCGTCTCAAGGAGCATCAAGTTATTCATAAGCCTAATTTAATCAGCCAGACGGAGAGAAACGATTATGACCCTCAATTTCGGATCGTGTGTGTGTGTGCGTGTGTGTGTGTGTGTGTGTGTGTGTGTGTGTGTGTGTGTGCGTGTGTGTGTTACGGATTGTAAGATATATTAAAGACACGAGGCAATAAAAAGATAAACTTGAGGTAAGGGGAAGATGAGGAAGGGAGAGATGGATTTAGAGGAAGAAAAGATGGGAGGAGGTAGAAAGAAGGAAGAAGGAAGGAAGGAGGAAGTAAGGATGTCGAGGGTAGGGAGGCGGGAGGAAGTATAAGGAAATGAAGAAGAGAAAAATGTCCAGGAAAAAATTGATAAAGGAAAAGAGGAAACATGTTGGAAAGTATCAAGTTACACACAAAAAAAGAGTATAGACTAATGAGAGGAAAAGGAACGGAGGGCATGGGTATAGTGGGGATGATTTGCATGTAAGGGAGGTACTTTAGGAGTGGTAGGGGACTGGAGGAGACGGGAAGGGAGGTTGGTGTGGAGGGAGGGAAGGAGGCAGGCCACTCACCAACGCGTCCTCCCCTAAGTGTTAGTTTGTGTTGCATAAGTGTTGCTGGTTAAGTGGCGGGAGTGCTGGGGAAGGTTATCTGTCCTCCTCCTCCTCCTCCTCCTCCTCCTCCTCCTCGCCCTCTTCCTCTTCGTACTCTTTCCCTTCTACTTCTTCTCCTCCTTCTTTTCCTCTTTCACCTCTTCCTCTTCCTCCTCTTTTCTTCTTTCTTTTCCCCTTCCTCTTTCTCTTTTACTCTTTTTATTTCTCTTTCTCATTCTCTCTGTCTCTCCTCCTCCTCCTCCTCCTCCTCCTCCCTTTACATCCACTCCCTCCTCACTCTCCGTTTTTCACATCTCTCTTTATTTCTTAATCGCAGTCTTCCTTTCCTCTCTCCTCTTTTCCCTCCCGTTTTCTCCTCCCTCCCACCCATCTCTTCTGCTATCTTTTTACACCAATGGAAATGCGGAAAGGAAGGAGTGGGAGTAACGTGGAGACTGCAAGGAAATTGAGGATTATGATTTAATTTCCTCTTTGCAATGCGAGATGGTTTCAGCGCGCAAAAAATACCCCGTGAACTTTAAAATCATGCAGTCTGATAGAATCTCTGCTGACACTTCTGATACTTCTGCTGTAAATACTGTTATATATTATTGACTAAAGGAACATATGTAGGGAGTGATGAAGGGAGGAGGAAGAATAGGGATAAGAGAAAAAAAGGAATGATAGATAAGAAGGAGGTAAAAGAACAAGGGGAGAAAAAGAAATAGAGGTCAAGAGAGTAAATGGAAAGTGAAAATTTTGAACGAGTTACAGATGGAAAGACAGATAAGAGAGATGGGGGGGGGGGTGACGAAGGGGTAGGAAAGGGGTACTGAGGGAGGGTGGGAGGGAGGAAAAGAAAGGAGGACGAGAAAGGGGGGTAGGGGGGGTCACGCAATGCTGTCTGAGGGAGAATAGCAATGAGGGACAACAATGGCGGGACTAATATGGCTACGTGTGTGTGTGTGTGTGTGTGTGTGTGTGTGTGTGTGTGTGTGTGTGTGTGTTCGTGTGTGTGTGCAGGGGTGTTGTGGAGATCAGAGGAAAGAAAAGATGAATGAGGAGGGAGAAGAAGAAGAGGAGGAGGAGGAGGAGGAGGAGGAGGAGGAGGAGGAGGAGATGGAAGAGTTGGAGGAGGAGGAAGAGGAAGAAGAATAGGAGTATGAAGAGGAGGAAGAATAGAAGGAGGAATAGGAGGAAGACTAGCAGGAGGAAGAGGATTAAGAAGAAGGAATACTACTACTACTACTACTGCTACTACTATTTAATAAAAGGTCGATTATATTATCAGTGAGGTATATTAGTTACTCACTGTCATCGAAAAAAAACAAAAGGCAGGCTAGGGTCTCCACTCTCGGCCGCAAACAGAGGATATCAATGCCGCTGCTGGGAAGGTTTTGCTGGACGGCGTTGTTCGTCTTGTCTATAGGTAGCTTTACTGAGCCACGCGTGTATGTCACCTCGCGTCTTTTTGCAGCCATTCGACTTTGTTTACATGTGACACTTTGTTGGCGTCTCATATTTATTGTCACCTTTGTTTTGGTGTCCTTTTGCTACCCTCAGAGGAATCATCATCAATTCGCACGCCATTAATTGCCTTGGTCGTAGATGTTTCTGTGTCGCCATTTGTCCCGTGCTCTGTATCTCTTTTTGATCGTCTCGAGTCAACGTGGCAGTTAAGTTTTCGTGTTGGTTTACTTTATAGTCTCGCCTTTGTTTTATTCATTGTTTCATTCATCACTTTTTCATGCAGTTCTCTTACATCTTGATTTTCTCACTTAATTTCGTCTTTGGTTTATTCATTGTTTCATTGATCGCTTTTCATCTAGTTCTCTTACATCTTGATTTTCTCACTTAATTTCGTCTTTGTTTTATTCATTGTTTCATTCATCGCTTTTCATCTAGTTCTCTTACATCTTGATTTTCTCACTTAGTTTCGCCTTTTCGCGTAATTGCTTTAAGAAAATTTTGTGATTTTGTCAATTTTGTTAATGTACTTTATCTTACTCTGAATTATATTTTCTTACATTTGTTCTATTGGAATGCATCATAATGTCTCCTGTGTGTTCTTATTAAAAATGTTCTGTTCAGCAGCACTTTATTTGTAACTCATTTGTATTCGACTCTCTGTTGTGTTTTCGTATAGCATTTTTTTGTGGAAACTTTACCAGTTGCTGTGTGCTGTTTCATTTTTTCATCTCGTAGAGTCATTTGAACCTCACTTTTTTATTCTGTTGTGCTTGGAAACGAACTATTTTTGTGCTTTATATTTGTTTTTTCATTCAATGACTATTTTTGGCAACAAGTCATATTTCCGTGTCGAACTACATCATATTTTTTTCCTGTTCTTTTCACGGTGTAAGTTAGATTCCACGTCCCTAATGAACACCACTGAGTGCCAGGATTCGAACCCGGGCCTTCTGACTAGAAGTCCGGGCAGCATACCGACCAAAACACCGATGGGCTAAAAGGTTACCGCGCCTGAGGCCACTTCTGTGGCCATTAACTGACGCCCCAGCCCCGCACTGTGGACATGAAGGTGAAGGTAACCCCGCCCACACCCGTGACTGACGGAAACGCTTTTAATCAAACCCTTATGGCACATACGGTGTGTAAATACATTTGAGAAACTGTAATAACACAGTGAAAAACATCCCAAATGAACACCACTGAGTGCCAGGACTTCTAGTCAGAAGGCCCGGGTTCGAATCCTGGCACTCAGTGGTGTTCATTTGGGATGTTTTTTCACTGTGTTATTACAGTTTCTCTGATAGATTCCACGTTTTTTGGAGTGCCTGGCTACACGTTAATGTTGTAGTGATTCATATTTTCCTGGATTCTCGTATTCTCTTGTTTTTTGGTCCAGTGATTTTTTTTGTCAGCTAAGTCATATTTCCGTGTCGAGCTACATCACATTTTTTTCCTGTTCTTTTCATGGTGTAAGTTGGATTCTGCGTTTTTTTTTGGAGTGCCTGGCCACACGTTAATGCTGTAATGACTCATATATTTTCCAGGATTCTCTTCGTCCTGTGCTTTTGTTGCCGTTGAGCCTCGTTGCGTCGGATAGGGTCAACACAACGCATTTTTGTTTTGCCTTTGTTACGCGGCTTCCGTCCTGTAAATGACATTCAACACTTTAACAAACGCGACGTACGTAATTTCATTTGACAAGTTTGTTCTTCTGGCGTGCGTTGTGCTTTGTGCTGCAGTTCACTTATCACTAAAGCTTTTTTTGTGTCAGTTTCCATGTCAGTGTTCATCAATTTAATGACCCCGTGGATTTTTATTCCTTTCACCTTTGTTGTTGTGGCAGTAAACTTCTGTCCCGTGTGCCTTTGTATTTTCATATTTTTGGTGTCATTCCCAGTGGTATTTTCTGTCACTCTGTGCTCTCTCTCTCTCTCTCTCTCTCTCTCTCTCTCTCTCTCTCTCTCTCTGTCTGTCTATCTATCTATCTATCTATCCCCCGGCAGACACAGGTTCGCTCTATACTTTGCAATGCCGTATCGGTGGTCCAGTTATTGTTGTTCCCTTATTCATTCTCATCACCATTTGACGGGCTCTTGTTTCCTGGTGTTCGTTGCATTTATTAGTCGTTTGCCTCGCCTGCACTTTGTTGCCTTGTAGTTCGCTGTTCCGTTGTGTTTCACCTGAGGGCGAGTGACAACGGGGGGCGGCGGCTCGAAACAACACGGAATACAGTTTGTTTTAACAGTAGGAACGACAACAGAGGGGGAGGAAATGTAGCAAAAAGACAAATTTATTGGTAAATGGATTGGTTCAACGGTGCCAGATTGTGGTCTTCAGCATATTATATTCACCTATTTCTTGCCTAAAACCGTCGCCTATAAACACATAATGATGCTCAGTTGAAGTCAGTGTTGAAACCGTAAAGTATCGGGGGTTTCTGGTGTGCATAATTATGGGTCAGAAATCGAAAAATTAGATGTGCTATGTACGGTCACCAGGATTGGTTAGTACTTTTTTGTTTTGTTGGTTTGTATGAATATCAATAGGCGAATAGGTTAATGTTGATACACGGATTTACGATTTCACTAAAGGAGGCAGCTCAAGGGCACAAAGAGAAAGAGGAAACAAAAAAAGAATTCGCTGGCGTTGCTCTCACAAAAGATAGTTAACAAATTTAGTTCTGAAAGTTAGTGAAAGTAAAATAATTAGTGAAAGTAAACGAATCATGTATATACACTGGGATAAAAAAAAAGGTAAATTGAAAAATTTACATACTTATTTACGCAACATGCACTAAGAGTGTTACATCATTAACATCATTATAAGTTTTACGTAAGCTTTTTTTATTTATTTATCTTCCGCAATGTGTGTGTGTGTGTGTGTGTGTGTGTGTGTGTGTGTGTGTGTGTGTGTGTGTGTGTGTTCGTTCGCCTTATTTAATTTTGCGAGTCTTGTTTACTGAAAGGCTGTAATTTTTTGTTTGTTTTTTTGTACGTGACGGCGGAAATAATAGAAGGAAGGAGGGAAGGAGAGGAAAGGGAGGGAGGAGGAGGACAAGAGGGAAGATACGTTGGGAGGGAGGGATTGAAGGAGAGAGATGAAAGAGAGGAAGAGGATCGGCAGAAAAAAAGGCAGGGAAGGATGAAGAAGAAAAAGGAAATTCGAGACAACCAAAGGGGCAGAAAAGATGGAAGAGGAGGAGGAGGAGGAAGGGGCGGAAGAGGAGGACGAAGGAAAGGAGGACAAGGCCAGGAGAATATGGGAGGGAGAGAAGGAGAGAGATGAAAAAGAGGATGAACCTCAAGAAAAAGAAGACAGACAGGGCAGGAAAAGAAAAAGGAAATTCAAAGAGACCAAAGAGGAAGACAAGAAAGAGGCTGGGGAGGAGGAAGAGGAAGAGCAGGAGGGGGAGAAAGAGGCTTATATGACAGAACAAAAATATCAGAGGTCAAGGGAAAAAGGAAATGGAGGGGAGGGTGTTGCGCGTCACCTGTCAGTCGCAACACACAGAATAGTCCCGCGAGGTTACGTTTCCTTAATTAAGTGTTGTCAGGTGTAGCCAGGCGTTGTCAGGTGTTGCTTCCTTTATGCCCCCTTGCCGCCTCTTCATGCCCCGTGCTTCCTGTTTAGTCCTCCTCTTTCTCCTCCTCCTCCTCCTTCCCTGTCCGTGTGTTGCCTTGTGTTACCTCGCTCGTGTGTTGATTTGTGTTGCTTCTTCTCAGTATCGAACTTTTATTTTTTTCATATCTCTTTCTCGTTCCTTTTTCATTGTCACGTTGGTCTTTTGCTTTCTCAAGTCTTCATTCTCCTCCCCGTTTTTTCTGTGTTCTATTCTCAATGCTTTTCTTCATTATTTTCTACTTTTCATTTCATTACTTCTTTTTTTTCTCCATTTTAAGTTCATCTTGTTTTTCTTCCTCATTTTTTCTTGTTATTTTTTCCCATTTTTCTTCTTAGTCATCCTCCTCCTCCTCGTCTTCGCCATCCTTCTCCTCTTCCTCGTCCTCCTGGTCCTCGTCCTTGTCCTCCTCTTGGTCATTTTCTTCCTCCTCGTCCTCGTCCTCCTCTTCCATGCCTTCCTCAACCTCCTCCTCCTACTCCTCCTCCTGTTCCTTCACCTAATCATCTTATCATTTCCTCCTGCTATTGTCCTTTCATGATCTCCTCCTCCTCCTCCTCCTCCACGAGCTGCCTTCACTGTTCACCTCATCTCTTCCTCCACCGCCTATTACCCTCCACCAGCTTGCCTCACTCCGCCCCCATTGTTACGGTAATATCCCGCGCGGCAGTCAGGTGCAAGCTGCCCGGACAGTCTGCTCAGCCTTCCGTGACTTACCCCTACCCCGCTCTTGCTACCCCTCCCCCCCCTTCACACACACACGACCTTGCGGAATGTGTGTGTGTGTGTGTGTGTGTGTGTGTGTGTGTCCCCGACGTATATGACAGTGGTATATTACAATGGATGCGAGGAATGAATTTATTGAGCGATTATAAAGGGTCTGAATACGAGAGTCTGCGATGAAGGTTTATTCGTGAAGCGCCCTTGTTGAAAGATGATGAAGACGTGAATGTGCGCGAGCCTAATGAATGATCGGGTCGGACGCTGCGGAATGGGTCGTTAATACAGTTTTGGAGCGGCCTGGCAGCACTGAAGAATATCGTGAATAATTAGAGTTTATTTAGGACGCGGACTGGCTGGTAGATGGAGGGAGAATGAATCGGTCTGAACGAGATGATTAGTTGGAACGGTTGGGAAATAATTGTCTGGTTAACGAAGAACTGTGATGATGCTGATGCGCGTGGCCGGGTTGGCTGAAATGCTGGGATACTATTGTTCGGTAAAAATGTGTTAATGTTTGTAATGAGGGAAGATCGTTGCGAAGGAATCTTTTGTAGGGAGTCGATTTTGAGCGAGTCCTGCTGTAGGGATGATAAAACGAGGGTACATAAACACTTGAATTTGAGAATAACTACTTCGTAACACGCCAATTACAACAAACCGATGGAGTATTACTAATAAAGGAGTAAATTCTTGAGACTCGTATAGTTTTTTCATCATGACTATAAAACAAAATGCAGGTTATTACTTTTAATAGTTTTTGATAGCATCAGAGTACTTAATTTAATGTTAACGTCAGGACTCTGTGAACGAGTCATATAACTTTTTGAGTATAAATTTTGTACATTTTGCGCTCTCAATAAACACTGGGGCGCACTACGGCACGTGCATCCCTCGAGTAATGAACTGAAACATTTGGATTGAGTACTGCGTGAAGTATTGGCACGATGTACTGAAAACATAAATTCGCAACGTGACAAGCGAGTTGACATTGTTACGAGCAAACAGTCTGTATAAAAAAAAACTATTGTCGAGTGTATTTCCAGCGAGGGGGCGGGGAAGGGGGTGGGGAGACTGTGGGTTGGGGCGAAAGAAGAGAATCAGAAGCGCATTAAAAAGAGGGGAAGTTGAAGAGATGGGGGAAGGGGGGGAGGAGACTGTGGGTTGGGGCGAAAGAAGAGAATCAGAAGCGCATTAAAAAGAGGGGAAATTGAAGAGATGGGGGAAGGGGGGGGGAGGAGACTGTGGGTTGGGGCGAAAGATGAGAATCAGAAGCGCATTAAAAAGAGGGGGGGGGAGGGGGGTTGAAGAGATAGGGGGCAGTGTGGTATGTGACAGGGAGGGTCGGGTCTGGTCAGGTCGGGTCAGGGGGAACATAGACTCCATAAACAACATACATCAGCTAGGACGTTAATGCAGAAGGTGCGACGGTAATGACGCGCCTCGTAAAATTTGATGGTCAGGGGGATTCTGGCTCGAAGTACCCGGCAATTTTTTTACCTAATGGTTTTAATTCAGCCGACGAGCGACGCGGCGTGGCCCGTGCCTGGCGGTATATTGCCCAAGTGCAAATTACCTCGCCAGCAGAAACAGCAACAGTAGCAGACGACGGAAGCCTCTCCAGCGCCCTCCTAACGCCTCGCCTCTCCGTAGCCAACCCTTCACACACCCATTGACTGCTGCAACACGCCCATAGAGAGGTGAGAACAGGACCCGTGCGTTGTCTATACGTCGTTCAAGCTAGATGTGAGTGAGGCTTCTGTAGGGGAGGACTGGAGACGAGACAGACGAACGGTAGGGATGAAAGAGAGAAAGAGGGGACATACAGTGGAAGAGAGCTAGTGAAAGGAGGTAAAACAAGAGCAAGGGAGGAGGAGGGGAACAAAGAAAAGGAGAGAGAAGGTAAAAGAACAAGGGTGGAGCTAGCTGAAGGAGGACAGGTTAAATCCAA
>NW_026111119.1:27500-35298 GCF_024679095.1 Eriocheir sinensis | reverse complement strand
GGAGGTCTGCTCAGCAGGTAACGATAGTTCACACAGGTACGAGTTGAGGCGTCCACCTGACGGGCTGTGGGGCGTCGGCTACCCCAACGGCACGTGGGTCGGCCAGCTGGGCATGGTGATGCGCGGGTGAGGCTCCTCCGTATGTAATAATAACAATGATAATGATAATTACAATGCTTGAAAAAAGTTAGTGAGATTGGTACACGCACACTGCATATATATTTAGGAAGGAAAGGCAATTATGAAGACTGCAGTTACTTAGATATATACAATTTTCGTTAAGCTGAGTTAAGTGCACATTATAATAATTCCCCCCACCCATTTGGATCACATGTGTTAAAGATATCGGTGATTCGCCCATTCATTCTAACCTACTTATAGATCAGCGAAAGTTTTCATGCTGTCTGTAATTATGTAGAAACTGTAAGGCGGGGAGACGGTGGCAGCGTGGTTAACGAGCGGGCGTGGTGAGCCCGAGGACCTAGCGTGGACTAGGTTCGAGTCCCCACCGAAACAAGCTGATTTTTCAAGTCATCGCCGAGTAACGGAAGATTACCCACATGCTGTCCGGATCTTTAATCAATCTTAACTTCAGCGACTTCGGTCAAGAGAGGCACCGGAGGGCAGCATGAACCAAGCAACCACTGCAGCCACTATAAATACGATTAGCCTGCGCCACTAACGGGCTGGGGCCGTCCATAAGAAAGACTGCCGGCGCTACAGGCAGGAAAAAAAAAAAACGCAGTGAAAAGTCTCGAAGATAATTAAAGACAGTATTCCAGATAATTATAGACATGTTGCTTCCCTTGACTAAGATGGAAAGCCAAAGTTTCGGCTGAAAGAAATCGATTTTCTGAAAATCTCCTATGGAATTGGTAAGGGCATGGTGGATGTGCTACGCTGTATTGCCAGGCGTAGCAGCGCACGGTGACCTTTAAACTTTAAATACCCTACACCCTACGCGCGCCTCAGCTGATTAGGTATATCTTCAGTTATCGTCATATTTCTTCGTTTGTATACATTTTTTTGTTTTTTTTTTCGTGATTTTATGTTTTGATGTGAATGTACGATTTTTGCAGGACGGCAGCATAAGCAGGGAAGGTATGCACATGCTCCTCGCTCACACACGTGTTTAGTGCTTTTTTTTTTCTATTACTCTTTTCGAGTGTGTTTTCGTTGTTCTGACAGTATGGAGTATGCATCTCAAGTGTGGGGGGGTTCCACTCACACAGCTCTTCTGGAGAGAGTGGAGTCTAATGCTCTTCGTCTCATCAGCTCTCCTCTTACTGATAGTCTTCTACCTCATTATTGTTTTCTTTTTTTATGCCCTTGAACTGTCTCCTTTGCTGTAAAAAAAGTATGGTAAAATGCAAAAGAAAGGAGGTGTGGAGTGAGGCTGCAAAGAAAAACTGGAAAACTATTGGGAAAAAAGGAACAAAGAAATGACGATCCAGCACCTGCTCCCAGCACCTCCAGCGAGGTGCTCCCTCCTCCCACCGTGGTGGAACCGCATGTGACTGCTTCCCTCCAACTCTTGAGTCAATAGTGACATAACAGATGGATAAAGAAAAAGTTTCTACAAACCACCCAAAAAGGAAGAGACGTGTGAAGGAAAGTAGTGATTTTGACACCTTTGCCTTATGTAGGCCTAATCTGGCAACAATGAGTTGAGTGGTGCCCATTGATTCTCCCTCCCCCACTCTGAGGGGGTTATATTTTGTCTATGATACATATCTGCATCATAGCATGTATTACAAAAGAAAAAAAAAAGGGGGGACCAGGTGCCCAAAGCCACTCGTAGGAGGACACCTTACTACAGAGGTGACCTGTGATGACCTGAAAGAACCCCCCTGAGAGATCTGACCACTTGGGGCATTATCAGCAGATAAAGATAAAGAAGGAGACAGAGTTATATTTCTCTAGGAACTATCTGTGTACCGTACATCGTCACCTAAACATAAAACTGTGTTTTTTCTAGAAATAAAAATTTTGACGTAAATCATCATATATGTGTTGTGACGATTTTCAAATTTCTTGTTGCATTAGAACCGTGACGGAATTGCCTAAAAAATGGTCGAGCGAAATTCATCTACTCCAAAACTAGTAAGATCTATGAATTTTAATTTCCGAAAATTAAGGGGAAAAAAATACCGCTCGCATTGATTGATTTTTGGTACTTATTTATTAAGATATGCAGAAGATCACCGACCATTTTTTTTCGTTTGGATGTCTTTTAGCTCTCATATAAAGGATTTTGTCTTACCTTAAATATTTTTCCATTAAATAATTTATTTTCGTCATATGCGCTAAATCTCGATAAAAAAAAAATCAGTTAAAATCTTTTACCGATTTTCACGAAAATAACACAAGTGGTCCATGACAGTATCTAGTTTATTGTGTAAATAAATCATAAGAAAAGGTGAAAAATTGCGGTTGCAGGAGGTCAAAATGTTGTTGGCATGTCGTAGTTTTGGCTTTCTACCTTCCGGATAATACCGCACGCTGCTCTCCTGCTCAGCCACGAAAATAGAAGTAGAAAAAGAAAAAAAAAAAAAGCCCCGCACAAGTGATCAGGCTCGTGAGAACATATGCATTAATAATAGTTTTGGGTCTCATTACCAAGCTGAGAAAACACTTGCCATATTATAAGGTCCCTGCAGGAAGCAGTGGGCTGAACTTTGCTAGAGCGCTGTGTTGATGGCTGGTCACGTCACATAATAAGCTTTTGCTGCTGGTGGCAGCTCCATCTTCTTCATGATGATGATGAACCACGTCATAGGTTTCCCTGCATAAATAATGAGGGCGCGAATACCTGTATAGAGTCAGAATGAGTACTACCTATACATAATCATGCGCGTTACTTACTTGCAGACATTATCATGTTGTAGCCTTACATGATAGTGATGAAACTGCTCATGAAGTACATGTGTTAAAAATAGGTGTATTTGTGTATAAGTCTGCCTGTCTGAGTGCCAGGTTGCATATTTGTCTGTCTATCTGTCAATCTGTGTCTGTCTATGTCTATCTTACTGTCTATGTCTCTTCTTCTTTCTGTCTGCCTGCTCTCAGTCACTGGGATTTAAACAGTGGCTGTTGATCTACCCAATGATGAAGTCTCTCTTGGTGAAGTCAGAGAGACTGTGACAAGGTCGAGGGGGCGGACAGGCAACTGGAGTTTGAAATATCAGCGCGGAGCTGCTCATACTTGGTGGTGTGGCTATGATCCTTCTTCGGTTGCATGCGGTTCTGGCTGCTGGATGGCTGTTTGGTACTGTTTCTCCTGACTGGAAATTAGTCTGGTCTTTCTCTTAAAAGGAAAAAGGGTCCTGCATGATTGGAGTAACTACCGCATCATTGCACCGCTCAGTGGGCCACACAAGATGTTTGCCACTTGTAAAGGCTACAGAGACCTGAGCAGTCCGGGTTCAAGCCTATATTGCAAGTCACCAGTTGACCGTATCCTGGTCCTTTGCGAACTAAGAAAACATTCAGGTGAGTTCAACAAGGGATGCTTACAGCCTATGTTAATCTCAGGTCTGTTTACGTGGATACTAACTGTTTACCTACGAGGCGATTGTCTATCACTTGTCAGGGAGGTGGATTTCGCCCTGGGTCCCTTCGCCTTCAACTGGGAGCGTTACCACTACGCGTGCGAGTTCACACAGCCCATCTTCATCGACTACGAGAGTGTGTTCATGCGGCGGCCTAGGATTGAGACGGACTACTTCGCCTTCGTGCGGCCCTTCAGGTGGGAGGTGAGGTGGGAGGTGCTCTGTAACGGCCTCAGCGACTTGGTGATGAGATGAGTGTTGGTAAGAAAAATGGTCTTAGTCTTTATCTTTTTTTCTTTGAGGTGTCCTACCTCTCTGCTTCTTTTCGATAGGTGTGGCTAAGTCTGCTGGGCGCCGTGGGCCTCACTTGGCTAGTGTTGGTTCTGTTTCTTCACCTGGGCGGACGTGACAAGAACAGGGAGAAGAGCCACAAAGACAGATCGCATTGGGTATGGGTTGTGCGGACGCTGGCCAACCAAAGTAAGTCGTTTATGGCAAATACAGAAGATTCAAAAGACAAATGTATATATACTGTCTTCATACTGAGCCCTTAGCGTCACTATAGACATCGAGGACTTTGCAGCAACGACTTGTCTTTTATCAACATGACCGCTACGAGAATGCGACTTGTCTTTTATCAGCATGACCGCTACGAGAATGCGACTTGTTTGACTGTGAAGGAAGCGAGTAAATTAGGTGCCAACACCAGATTTAGAATATTCCTTTCACATCCTAAGAACAAATATGTTATCTCCAGCAATACGGGTCACAAATATTAATATATGGTATTGCTGTCTACGCCCCTGATTGACTGACATATATTGAATTAGCTATACCTATATTCAAGCAGGTATTTCAGCTCCTTGCTAAGTCTTCACTCACTTTGATGCAGAGGTAAAGAGGGGACGATTATGAATGCTTACGCACACCTTTATTCCGCGGTGACTCAACACCATCTCACCACGTCCACGAGAGGAGCATTATTGGCTTAATGTGAGCAGCTAAGGTCTTCTAGTAGGGAGCAGGGCCTCTGAAATGACTGGTAGAGTCTGTGTTGTGACGATGTGGTGCATTGCAGGCAACCCGTGGCTGCCAGCGAGCGGGAGTCGGCGCGTGGTGACTGCCGCCTGGCTGCTGGCCTGCTTCATCGTCCTCGTCTCCTTCTCCAGCACCCTCACCGCCATGCTCACCGTGCCTCTGGTTAGGATGCTCGCACTCACTCTCTTACTTACTCACCTCCCCACACTCTGATGTAATGTAAACGATATCATTGGCCGTAAAGCAATATTGGTTTCCTTTGTTTTCTCGTGTGTGTGTGTGTGGGGGGGGGGTATTTGTATTTCATCATGGCCTGCTCACGAGTTGGACTCGCAATTGCCAGCTAGTACCCTCCCGATTAGAGCAAGGCTCATTAGACGATCTCTAGATACTGCCAGGACCTCACACACCACACACACCATCCTCCTTGCTCAAGGCGGGACAGTAACCACTCCTATAGTCATCGGAAAAAACCCGGCCTGGGCAGGGCTCGAACCTCTGCCTGCCACGCCGCGAAGTCTGGCAGCACAGCGTTTTAACCGACTGAGCTGTTGGAGCGATGTGTGTGTGTGTGTGTGTGTGTGTGTGTGTGTGTGTGCTAACGAGGGCTTTGACAGGTGCGGCTGCCCATCGACAGCATCGAGGACCTGGTGGGACAGACCAAGATCCCGTGGGCCATCGAGTCCGGCAGCTTCTTCTACCAGATCCTCTACGTGAGTCTCTCGCGCTTCACGGCTGTTCTCGGCGACGTGGTGCAAAGTTTTCGTAGAATCCTCCATATAACTTTATTATGGTCGAGGGGACGTAATGAATATCAGTCACTTTAACTAAAAAAAAAAATAATAATAATTGCTCCGTCCGCGAAAGGGCTAATCTTAATGAAGAATAACTTCTCTGATTTGTGGATCTTACTTCATTGCAGAGCTGGTAATGAGAATCACTAGATTTTTCAAGGTCCCCTTCCCTAATACACACTACCTGATCTAATTTGTCACAGAACAACAAAATTTCATGGCACCCGAATATAACATAGTCCATTTTAAGCAGCAAAGTTTTCTGTGTCAAGGCACACAATGGGAAGCTATTCTAATCCCACACCTACTCCTCAAACTATTCCTAACTATGCCGAGTCTAGTATTCTGGGGGTCTTAACCGAGAATATCATTCGAGACTTCTTGATGTACATACCTCTCCTGCATTTATACAGAATAATTAGAATAGCATCATAACCAGAGTGGTAAATATTTAGGTGCTGATATATATATATATATATATATATATATATATATATATATATATATATATATATATATATATATATATATATATATATATATATATATACCGCCTTCTAGAATGGTCGATAAATGGATACCTTGAGTAACCTCGGAAGGGTAAACTGTTGTAACCGGTCTGTCTTGCATCTTGTATCCCGGGGTAATGGGTTCTAATCCACCACAGGCTCGAGGGATAAGTAACATAGATGAGTTACCAAAACAACTTTCTTATAGTGTATGCCCCCCAATTATATCTTTGCAGATAAAGAGACCGCAAGAGGTTACAAGTATCACCGTGATTAAAAATAGATGAATAAATAAACTATTAGTCTAAAAGTGTACTTTAAAAACAGGGAAGCTATTTGTATAACCATATACTATTCGTACTCACCTGTCGTTCCACCTTTGGCGCCAGCTGGCCAAGGCGGGCCTGTACAAGATGATCTGGGACGGCCACTCCGCGCGCATCACCGACTGCTACACCTTCAGGCGGGACATCGGCGACGGCAAGTACGCGGCGATCTGCGACAAGATGACCATGAAGAAGGTAACACGCACACACAAATAGATAGGTGTTCATTGACAGAGGTATGCAACTAATAGGTAACTTGGGGGTTCATAAAAGCAACAAAGGACGCGAAACGCTCCATAACTTGATCACAACCGGAAAATAATGAAAAAAAAATGAATATATATATATATATATATATATATATATATATATATATATATATATATATATATAGAGAGAGAGAGAGAGAGAGAGAGAGAGAGAGAGAGAGAGAGAGAGAGAGAGAGAGAGAGAGAGAGAGGTGTGGGGGGGGGGGGAGGAGGATCAGTCCCCCATGTAGTACGTCGATCATTTCCCTCGTGTTTTGCTGCACTGGCGAGGTAGGCAGCATTGATTAACAGGTGTATGATTGTGTGCCTCCCATAGGTGATGTCGGAGGACTTCAGCGTGAGAGGGGAATGCAACTACTACATGGCTCGCGAGGACTTCAAGGCCATGCCGCTAGCCCTCGCTTTCCAGCACCAGCA
This sequence comes from Eriocheir sinensis, assembly GCF_024679095.1. Taxonomy (NCBI): domain Eukaryota; kingdom Metazoa; phylum Arthropoda; class Malacostraca; order Decapoda; family Varunidae; genus Eriocheir; species Eriocheir sinensis. The sequence goes on along the minus strand of NW_026111119.1, from coordinate 28,394 downwards.
TCCGCTCTACTCCGAGGCCAACCTGCGGTGGGTGACGAACACGGGTCCACAGACAGGCAGAATGGGAGGGAGACAGGCAGGCAGGTAGGTAGAGAGAACAACAAGCAGGAAGGCAGGCAGAGAGCGGCGAGAAGGCAGGTAGGCAGACATAGAGAACGGAGAACAGGATAGCAAGCAGGAAGGCAGAGAACGGCAAGTAGGAAGGCAGGCAGACAAAGAATAGGAAGGAAAAGATTATATGTTAGAATCAAGAGGGGGGAAACTCACCTAAGGGACAGTTACAACGATTTAGCCAGAACAATTAAGAAAAGCATCCGTATAGCAAAACGTAATTATGAGATTAGAATTGTCAGGGAAGCAAAGACCAATCCAAAGGGTTTCTTTCAACTTATGAGACCAAGGTTAGGGATAAGATAGGGCCGCTCAAGTCAGGAGAATCACTGATAGATACAGATGAGGAAATGAGTGAGGCGTTAAACAAATATTTAACTGTATTTACCAAAGAAAGATTAGACGACATACCTCAGGGAGAACAGATCTACAGGGGAGAAAAGGTAGAAGGATTAACCGACATCAACGTAAGTATGGAGGTCGTGATTAGACAGACAGATAGACTCAAAGTTACTAAGGCGCCAGGGCCAGATGAAATTTTCCCCAGGGTATTAAAAGAATGTAAATCTGAAATCAGTGGGCAGCTAACGGAAGTTTTTAATATATATATATATATATATATATATATATATATATATATATATATATATATATATATATATATATATAATTCTTTAAATTTCTCTACCGCTGAAATATTTTCCTTAGCAACTGGATCAACTCTCTCTCTCTCTCTCTCTCTCTCTCTCTCTCTCTAGTTGATCTAGTTGCTAAGAAAATTAT